>NC_083469.1:24192079-24239579 GCF_030014155.1 Tachysurus vachellii
GCAGATATACAAGCTTTCAGAAGGATGGGGATGTTTGGATGAGATGGGACGGGATGGGATAGGACGGGATAGGATAGAATGGGACATGATGGGATGGGATTGGATTGGATTAGATGGGATAGGATA
Organism: Tachysurus vachellii; assembly: GCF_030014155.1. Classification (NCBI taxonomy): domain Eukaryota; kingdom Metazoa; phylum Chordata; class Actinopteri; order Siluriformes; family Bagridae; genus Tachysurus; species Tachysurus vachellii. The sequence goes on from NC_083469.1 coordinate 24,192,206, forward strand.
GGATGGGATTGGATTGTATTGGATTGGACTGGATGGGATTGGATGGCACGGGATGGATGTCCAGGTTTTTAGACGTTGGTTTGGTGGCAGATGATGCAATATTTTACCCTGGATTTACAGTCCCAATTAATCTGCACTCACTTTTCATGAGGGGGGAAGGCTGGATCTATTCATCCCTGTAGCTATGACATGCCTTGGAAAGAAGATTAATACCCCTACAAGGGACAGAGAGAGAGAGAGAGAGAGAGAGAGAGAGAGACTGCAGTTTCTCCAAAGAAAAGGAAGAGTGATTAGAGATGAAAATTAAAAGGGTGAGTTTAAAATGATCACATGATTCACCAAGGGTTTTTTTTTTCTCTCTAGAAAGATGCAGATGGGTTTTTAGACAAGGATATATATACTTAATGTTCCACCAGAATTATAAAACCAGAGAGCATATGTATAATTTGTGTGGTGAGCTGGATTCGGTGGTGAAGACGCAGTTGAGTGAATGCAGCCTTCCTGCTTTAGTCACGGCTGCTGCAATATATTATACCATGGTTACCTACAGGACTTCGAGCTTCAAGTAAATAATAAGCTTATCAAAGAAATGAAATGAAACAACATTTTTATCGTCTTTCTCTTTGAGGCTGCAGGACAAACCTGAACACGTTATCCTTAGCTAAGAGGAAATGCCAAGGTAATTATGGGTGAGAACAAAATGATAACCCAAGTGCTGTACATGTACAGCTAATCTTAGTAACTTTAATTAACCACAGAACTAAGCCAATGCCCTAAGAACAGGTCTTATGAACTCAAAATCACACACAGCTCATCTCATAAAAAAATGAAATAAATACTGATAAAATAAGGCAATACAAAAGCTTGGCATCTCTATCAACATTATCAGACGTGTGCTACATGCTGAGTAGTGAAGAGTTAATACTGACATTGCACACCAGACCACATTGGATATGAAACGTCTACAACCCATAAATTCTAGTATACCAGCCTTCTGTTCCGCCTGGCTGTGAGTCTGATCTAAAATGAGTCAGGAATATTTGTTTGACGTGTGTTTTTTCCTTCTGTTGATAACCTTAGACAGAATCTTAGCGGTTGAATTTTAGAGGCATCTCGGAGCGCAGAAACGGGTTTGATATCACCATTGTTTTTGGAAGACGAAGTTTTTTGGATTATTTGGAAATATATTGCCCCTAGTAGGCTAGGTACAAACAAATTCTTAAAGCTCCGAGCTTCTTCTTTCAGATAAGCTTCATATTAACCACCACTGTGGAGTGACACATGACAAAGACATTCAATACTGAACATAGACACAACAAAATAGGAGCTTTTTTGTTGTTGACTAAAGTTAAAATACCAGGCCTTCTTGCCTAATATCTGTGCCTGACCTCACTAATGTTGTCGATTGTTGAGTGCACAAAGTGTCCAGCTACTCCACGGTTGAATAAGTGCATCATCTGAGTTGAAATGCATTTCTGTTTGTTGTTGTTTTTAGTGTGAACACATTATTTACTCACACCATTTCTACTACACAGTGGTCTAGAATAGTGCAGTAGTTTGCGATTTCGGGACAAAATGCTTTTTCTGTATTTGGTATGTAATGGTTTGTGTATTTTTCAGTAACAGTGGCGTGCACGTGCGGTGCACCTTGTGTACGCGTGTAGAGCTGCGCGTGAGCTGAACGGCGTCATGCTGGATCAGTGATTTCACTTCTTCACCCTTGTTAAATAAAAGGATGCAGGATGCTTTGCATGACCTTCCATGACCAATGATTTTTTTTTTTCCAAGAATGAGCATAATAATGTTGACCTCGTTTATGTGTGTGTGTGTGTGAGAGAGAGAGAGAGGGTGTGTGGGTTTGTATAAAAATCTGAACTATGCTAATTACCTGAGTTATACTGAGGACAGAAATCAAATAATCACAAAACTCAATCTCTAAGGTTTAGAAATTGTTCTGTGATACATGGCAGGTGTATGATTTGTACTTCTCCAGTAAGATTTAAATTTATGTGCGGGTTTTTGCCTCTCGGGCCTGGCTTGATATATAGCCTGCATTATTGCCGAGTATTGATTATCACTTTACGTGGGCTCGTGTTCTGTGTTTGATTTGAGCTGCTCGACAGGCTCTTTCATTGTTTCCAGTGATGAATTATTATTGAGTCTGGTCACACTCGTTCTCTAAATGTTTTTCTTCCTCTTCTCTCTCTCTTTCTCTCTCTCTCTCCATGGTGCCTTTGGCATTCGCTCCTTTGGAGAAATGAGACTGCGCTTTATATGTTATTAATCAATCATTTTTATTATTTTATGCCACATTAATAATTTGCAGGCACATCGCTTAACTCCTCGGTGTCATTTCAGGCTGTAGATAACTGTAGTGTATGAGCTAAGTGTAAGGAGGTTTTCTAAACACATTCTGCTTATGCTAATTGTCCTTACGTGTAAATTGCTTTGGTAATAAAATGGCAGATGAAGGTGAATCTCTGAAGGTGATGGCTTCCCTTCTGAGACTGGTTCCTCTCAAGGTTTCTTCCTTATATCATCTCAGGGAGCTTTTCCTTGCCACCGTCACCTCAGGCTTGTTATTTAGAGAAAACTGTTAGAGATAAATTGTAACTTAATTTGAACTTTAAATGCTTTGAGACGATGTGAATTGTGAAAATAGCTACACAAATAAATTAAATTTAATTGGATTGAAAACAAAGCGGGGGGGGGGGGGGCACGGTAGCTTAGTGGTTATCACGTTCGCCTCACACCTCCAGGGTTGGGGGTTCGATTCCCGCCTCCGCCTTGTGTGTGTGGAGTTTGCATGTTCTCCCCGTGCCTCGGGGGTTTCCTCCGGGTACTCCGGTTTCCTCCCCCGGTCCAAAGACATGCATGGTAGGTTGATTGGCATCTCTGGAAAATTGTCCGTAGTGTGTGATTGCGTGAGTGAATGAGAGAGTGTGTGTGTGTGCCCTGCGATGGGTTGGCACTCCGTCCAGGGTGTATCCTGCCTTGATGCCCGATGACGCCTGAGATAGGCACAGGCTCCCTGTGACCTGAGGTAGTTTGGATAAGCGGTAGAAAATGAATTAATGAATGAATGAATACAAAGCCATCGTCCTACCCCACTTACATCATGAAATAAGGAAGCCGTCGTGTTTACACCTGGGACACTGATTGCTTAAGAAAATCATCTAAACGCTGAATTTTCCAAATGATGTGAAGTTCATGCTATAAATCGGCACGACTTTCTTAATGAACGATCTATGGTTGCACACCGGTCTGATTTTGTAGGGACATGACACTGAACAATACAAAATTGGTTGCTTGGATGTCAGTCAGACTCCCTCTTGAGCGGTCCTTGACCAATAAAAGCTGCTATGGAGTCCAGACTCAGTTAGTTTGAAGGTCTGGCTATGCGAGATTACCCTGCATGTGCTGAGGACCCGCTCTAAACCAGCTGTGATAGCAATCCTCAAAAGTGTCTTGAGTAGAACATGCAACCCCTGACACCAAATACGCCTTGAGCTTTTCTGCAACACTTGAGCGTTAGAGGAAGTGTGCGAATTTAGATGCAGCCCCCACTGATTAGAAGCTGTTGATTTCGTGAGAAACTCGTCTCGTGAGAAAAAAAAAAGAAAACATTCAAATCAGTTCCACTATGAAAATTTACCATATGATTTCATTCTGGAACGCAGTGATTAGTGCAAAACTTTCTTACTGCATCTGTTTCTACACACACACACACACACACACACACACACACACACACATACAAACTGCAGAATGGTATATATCTGTTTGTGTGCATTAGCTTGAGTTATTGACTCCATATGCTGATGTTTGCCACATGTGTACGGTCCACATGTTTATAACAGCCAATGCGCGTTTAATGGTCTGGGAACGAAGTGTGTGAACCATGGCTTGAGTGCACTCTAACTTACAGATGTTAGGATTATCCCCTTGTACAGATGTTCCAACAGTAGCTTGCATGTGTTTCAGTTTTGGGATGTACTGTACATGAATTCATTCCGATGCTACAAACTGTACACAGACATGATTTACAATCACACATTATACAAACACTTACACCATCTCTGTGGATCTGGAAAGTATTATGAAGTCAGTTAAAGAGAAGTTGGAGCAAAACTATTGGTTTATTGTTCTTAGTAGGTTCTTGTACTGACTAGCTTGAACCTCGTGACATCTATTTGCTGTCAATGACTTTCATTTGACTTACTTACCTAGATGCAGTGTTTTGACAGGAATTTGAGAAAATTCCCATGTTTTATTTTGTCCATTTAAACCCAACATGATCAGGCGTACTGGCTGTGTAACAGACTAAAGCAATTAGACATTAGTTAGTATTTCAGTATTTAATAATAGATACGTTCTTTCCATTGAAAAGGGCTTTTTTCTCCAGCCTAGCAATCCCTACTGTACAACACAGCACACAGGTACATAGCAAGATTGCTTCTCTGGCTAATAACCTCTCTCATTCACTCATTTTCTACCGCTTATCCGAACTACCTCGGGTCACGGGGAGCCTCAGGCTTCATCGGGCATCAAGGCAGGATACACCCTGGACAGAGTGCCAACACATCGCAGGGTGCACACACACACTCTCATTCACTCACGCAATCACACACTACCTCAATTTTCCAGAGATGCCAATCAACCTACCATGCATGTCTTTGGAGGGAGGAAACCGGAGTACCCGGAGGAAACCCCCGAGGCACGGGGAGAACATGCAAACTCCACACACACAAGGCGGAGGTGAGAATCGAACCCCCAACCCTGGAGGTGTGAGGCAAACGTGCTAACCACTAAGCCACCGTGCCCCCGGCTAAAAACCTCTTTGCTGATTTTTACCAGGCAGTTTCATGTCACCATTTACCCCACACTCGATTACCTAGTGTACACCGTGGCCTACGAGCCCCAGCACATAACACACTCACACACATATTACTACACTCCCAGTCACCGAGCTTCTTTTCATCACACCTGACACTCAAACATAATCCGAGGTATACGATCTGTGCTGCTCATATCGAAGTGTCAGTTGTTGCCAAACATTTGTTCACTGTGTTTGCCCTTTTGCTTTTTTTTTTTTTTTGCTCTCGCTTGCCAAGTTCAGGCAGTTGACCTCTACCTGCTTTGACTACTAAGCTTGCCTGCTGATTTAGATCAGTGCCTTGTGTTTATTAAAACTGCTTTACCTGCATTTGCATCCTGTCTCACTGTCTCATTCTTACAGTTCCTTTCTTTTCTCTAATAAACTTCAGAATTCCAGGACTAGTCGTATTTCTACTGAGGTCGCATGACGCTTGAATGGCATCGACTCAGTTTAGCTTCGTTATGTGACTTTTCACAGCAGAAAGGTTGAAAGGTGAATTCTTTTCATAGCAAGGCGCTTTATATAGCACATGTACAATCTTCTGAACTTTAGCATGAATTATTGACTTCATATGTATGTCCATGTGGATGCCGTATGTGTAATGTCTGCACATTATACTGTATTTATCCAGCTTACACAGGAACTATATCAGAATAACCTAAGAAATGTTCTTTTTTTCTACACTATTAAAAAGGCTGCAAAGACCACCTAATGGTAGTGTCTACCTAATAGGTACTACAATAATAATGGAAGCAATTATTGTCCAGGGAAATGAAATCTCTCTATAAACCTTTGTCAAATATATAACCCAACTTAGGGAAGTGTTATCAGCAGCAGATACTTTACTATATTCCAGACATCTGTTTCCAGCATTACATATAAAGAAGAAACTCTCGCTTCTCTTACACAACTTTGACAAGAAGAGCCTAAGATCAAAAGCTATCTCACTTCACTGCTAGTCACGAGAGTGAACTTCTGAAGAAACAGCTAAATGATTATGGAAAGCCAGTTCAGAGTCTCGAAAGACAGTTCTATGGAAACCTTGAGAGGAACCAGATTTAAAAAGGATCCCATCCTTATCTGGATGACACTGAATAGTGCGATATACTGTGTACTACATGGTCAGAAGTTCAGTTGTGTAACCATGAACATGTGAGTTTATTAGCATCTATGAATATGAACAATGAATTATTTCTAGTTTTAACATAAAAAAGGGGGTCAGTGGTGGTTCTGGTTTAAGGGTTAAGCGGTTAAGGCTCTGGGTTGTTGATTTGAGGATCAGGGTTCAAGCCCTAACATTGCTAAACTGCCACTGTTGGGCTCTTGTGCAAGGTCCTTAACCCTTACTGCTCCATGGTCACTGTATCATGGCTAACCTTGTGCAATGACACCAACCTCCAAATTTGGGATATGTGAAGAAGAAGAAGGGGGCACGGTGGCTTAGTGGCTTAGTGGTTAGCACGTTCGCCTCACACCTCCAGGGTCGGGGTTCGATTCCCGCCTCCACCTTGTGTGTGTGGAGTTTGCATGTTCACGTGCCTCGGGGGTTTCCTCCGGGTACTCCGGTTTCCTCCCCCGGTCCAAAGACATGCATGGTAGGTTGATTGGCATCTCTGGAAAATTGTCCGTAGTGTGTGATTGCGTGAGTGAATGAGATTGTGTGTGTGTGTGCCCTGTGATGGGTTGGCACTCCGTCCAGGGTGTATCCTGCCTTCATGCCCGATGACGCCTGAGATAGGCACAGGCTCCCCGTGACCCGAGGTAGTTCGGATAAGCGGTAGAAGATGAATGAATGAATGAATGAAGAAGAAGAAAGAATTTCACTGTTCTGTAATGTATAAGTGACAAAATAATGTCTTTGAATCTATTTTATTGAAGCTATCAAGCATTCATTGATGAAGTCTTAAGCCATTGTAGCAAAACTGTATCAGTAAACATTTAAATGTTTGCTAAACCATATGATGAGGCAGGTCTGGAGAGCAGAATGAGTTCGGATCATGGCAACAGCATCCATTTCATCTCTTTTTACCAAATTACTCTATTCCCATGAACCTACAGAGACTGTGAACTGAGACTAAGTCCAGAAAACTAATTGGAAGCCTATTCTATTACTGTGCAGCTTTGTAAAAGAAAAATTCTGCCCCCTCGTGTCAGCTTGAATGTTCAAGGTACAAACAAAGAGCCTGCATCTTTTGATTGAATTAAGCGTGATGGATTACAATGGACCAGATTTCTGCTCAGGCACTGCAGCATGAGATCTTTCAATGCTTTATAGGTCAGTACTAGTATTTTAGAATCATTGACAAATAAATGCAAAACACAAAAGTCCTGAGACATCAGCTTTTCACTTTCACTATGTGAATATGAACCAGTCACCAGTTCAGCAAATCACTCTGAAGCTTATCAACTAAAAGCAGATTCAGGAACTGAAGAGATTCCCAATACACCAGTATCAGCCGTGATCAGCTATTCCCAACAACAACCACAGAACAACAATCAAACCAAAGCTCTCCTGCTACTTGCATCCAGTGGAATCCATCTCCAAAGAGAAGTCACCTGTGCTGCATTTCAGTGATAAACATGTGATGTTTGTATCTCAGAAGCCAGTACAGTCAGGGAGAGTGTATTCCTCCCTAGATGGTAGCCAATAAAATATTATTAAATGAAAGGGAAGCATGTCTCAGGCAGTTTAATATGGAATTAACATTAACAGCATTTGGAAGATGTGTTTATCCAGAGAAACTTACATTTATCATTTTACAACTGAGCAGATGAAGGTTAAGGGTGTTGCTCAAGGGCCCAGCGGAAGCAAATTGGTGCTTCTGAGATTTGAACTTTCGACCTTTCAATCAGTAGCGTAATGTCTTGACGATTAAGCCCACACTTCCCTAACAATAATGATAGTAATGATGGCTTGACTGGACTTTAATAACCATCATTATAGCACAATAAATAAATAATTTCATGACACAACGGTTGGTAGGAGGGCATGGTGACCTTGTTTGCCTTGCATCTCAGCGTTTAGGGGTTTGATTCACACCTCTGTCTGTGTAGAGTTTGCATGTTCTTGTGTTCTTGTGTTCTTTTCCCCAGCTTTGTCCAGTTTCCTTCCCCAGTTCAAACTCTTTGGTTGGCACCCTGTCCAGGGTGTCCCTTGCGGTGTTCCCAAAGTCTCCTGGGAGAGACTCCAGGTTCCCTGCAACCCTGTGTAGGAAAAACAGTACATAAAAATGCACGAGATAAAGAACAGTCACTTTCAACAACACGAATGCAATTGCAGGATTTACAAAGTTAGTGGTTGGAATATACAAGTCTTTCATTCCTTTTATTCTGGTACATCTGGAAACAAAACATTAGCTCAAGAGCTTTCGAGAATGTAAAAGATATTGACAATACTGTGCTCCAAGAAACATGGTGTTGTTCCCAAGCAGCTGCATCCTGTCCCAGAGGAAACAAAGATTTTAATGTTCCCTCATTAAAAGCTAAAAAAAAACAAAAACAAATGTGGCCTTGATTGAGGTGAAACATTCATCTGCTACAAAGGAAACTACAAACATTTAATTATGATTAAATGAAAAAAAAAAGACAACAATTTGGCTGGTGGTTAATTCATTGTTAAAAAAAAGTCAGGATAGATAGATAGATAGATAGATAGATAGATAGATAGATAGATAGATAGATAGATAGATAGATAGATAGATAGACTGACCAATGGGCCAGTAGATAGATAGATAGATAGATAGATAGATAGATAGATAGATAGATAGATAGATAGATAGATAGATAGATAGATAGATAGATAGACTGACCAATGGGCCAGTAGATAGATAGATAGATAGATAGATAGATAGATAGATAGATAGATAGATAGATAGATAGATAGATAGATAGATAGATAGATAGATAGATAGATAGATAGATAGATAATTTCCTTCAATTTAAAGAATGCTTTAGAAAAAACTGAGGAAGTTTAAACAAAAGATGAATCAAAAGATTTGCTGAAGGACCGAGTGATTAAAATGTCAAACATCACACTCTAACTCTTAGAAACAAACACAGTCAGGCCATAAAAAAGAAAAAAGAAAAAAGAACAGTGGATTGATGGTGAGTGTAAAACTCCATGGGGAAAAAACATGAGACCCAAAACAACAAGGATCTACGAGATTTAAATGACTATAAATCCCAGTAAAACATAGATCAAATCGAGTCGGCTGTTCCTGAGAAGAATTTCTTTGGGAAAAACAGATGAGTTCAGATGAATAAAACAAAAAAACGCATTGACTTGCAACTATCAAAAATTCTTAAACTCTGTAAGTGTAAAATACTGAAGCGCTGATTAAAACGTTTAATCTAATATTACAACCAGGATTTACAGGATTTTACTATTATCTGGAACCAAAGGCTATTTAAAAAATACATTTGACCCCAATAATTAGCAAGGCTCTTGCATGTGCAGTAAATGTGGGATAAAATCAGGACATTTGGAACAAATTTTAAATTGGATTTTTACCAAATTATTGCAGTTAAATTTTATTCTAATAGCATTCTCTAATAGCACGGTATTCATATGCTACATGTGTAGTATAACAAGGACGCAGAGTTTGTGATTATCAGAATTCTGACATGAGCTAACTCTCAGTGCAGGTTCCAAGACCGGAGAAAATGGAAGTGATCCGCTGTGGAATTAAAAACAACAACATATACAGTTTGCACATCTCACTCAGCTCTCTAGCTCCCTAAGTGGGGAACCTGTATATTGTACATGTACGGCATTTAGCAGACACCCTTATCCAGAGTGACTTACAACTGAGCAACTGAGGGTTAAGGGCCTTGCTCAGGGGCCCAGCAGTGGCAGCTTGGTGGACCTGGGGTTCGAACCCATGACCTTCCAATCAGTAGCCCAACACCTTAACCACTGAGCTACCACATCCCCATACATGTACACGAGTTGGGGCATTCAGATGACTTGATTTTTGACATCATGACTACCTACTGTACTTCCATTGTTAAACATCACCACCGGCGTTCATCAACGACAGACAGAACCAATATCTTTGATATTATGTTGTTAAAAAAATTTGATGAAAAATACTTTGTTCATCATTCATATCTGTGTAATATTTCCAGTGGATTTTTTCCAAATCATTAAACAATTGAAAGTTGTTCAAGAATCAAACAAACTGTGTACATAGAAAATTAAATAAACTTTAAAAACACTGATGTATGTAATCATTTGTGAGAAACGACATCAATGGCAAGCTACTTAAAAGTGTAGACTGAAAGTTTTTTGGAGCGTCAGAAAACATGCCATCATTTTCAAGGGAACGTAGTTCACACTGATGCTTCCGGGTGCATTGTGGGATTTTTTTTTGGGAAGAGATTTTGTGATTATAAAATGGTCAGTGAGCAGAATACTGAACTAGTCCTAGTGGTTAAGATGATAGACTATCAATTAGATATCAATTAGATTAGGTTGTGAGTTTGGATCCCAGGTCCACCAAGCAAGCCCCTTAATCCTCAATTTCTCGGATGTATATTACAAGATAAAAAAAATGTAAGTCACTCTGGATAAGGGTATCTGCCAAATGTTGTAAATGTTATTGTGAAATCTGAAACTGAATATTGAACTCAGTTTGTCATCTCATCAGAAATGTTTGTCTTGACTATAACATGTTCTCAGTGAGACTGCCACAAGAGCTTTTTATACCAACAAAGCAAGATTAATATTCTAGTAATAACATTTTTTAGTTCAGTAATAAAAAAAAATATTCTGGTATATTAGGTCTGGATCTGAAAAATTCAATCAGTTCAGTTCAGAAAGACCTCCAGTATCAGCCACAATGGGGAAACCTTGTGTCCAAACTATTTAACAAACCAAAATAAGTAACCTGGAAGGGTTGAGAGGACGACACCAAGATTGAAAACCTACTATGAGGAAGAAGATTGAAGAAAAACACTTTTTCCTGCATGAAGTATGTCAACCAATGTGTAAAGCAAATTCTTTAAAGAAATTTGAAAAAACAAAGAAAACAAAAAAACAGTCCTCTCCACCAGCACCACCAGCACCATCATCATCATCATTATCATGTTCATCAGAACGCAATATGGAGGAATTGTATATGCTTAACATGCTTAATACTATACACAAATTTCTCTCTCTCTCTCTCTCTCTCTCTCTCTCTCTCTCTCGCTCTCTCTCTCTCTCTCTATATATATATATATATATATATATATATATATATATATATATATATATAGGCACTCGTACTGTGCCTGTATCCAGATGACCCTGTTGGAACTCTCTGCATGATAAAGGGAATGAACAGCACAAAGATTCTGCCATGTGGCTCTCCCTGTGTGCCTTGGCTTCCCTTCTCATGCCTCATCTCTCACCCTCTCCCTTCCTTTCCTCTCATCTCATCTTAACTCCTCTTCTCTCCTGTCTTCATCTCTGCTATTGGATTGCAGCTTGAACCCTATTCATTTATTTATCATCAGGAACCCCGGTCAGGGTTGTGGTGCTGACACAGCTAGAATTCTTTTTCATGTAATCTACAACCCTTTCACCTTCTTCTCTTGCTCCTCTCTGTCTCTCATATATATATGACATTGTGTGTGTGTGTGTGTGTGTGTGTGTGTGTGTGTATGTGTCCTGTGGCCCTGTGTGTGGTACTGGCTACAGTATGACTACACAGTGCTTTGGCAGTACCAACTGTGCTGATTCATTGTCAGCTTTCCCCAAACAGGAAACAGGAAGACGTCCTGAGGTCCCATCTGACCATCCACACACCCAGAGAGTTAATCCCTCACATTCTGCTCACCTTCTGTCCTTCACCTCCCTTTCCCTATGTCTGTCCTCCACCTTTCTCTTCCTCGCTTTATGCTTCTTTCAGCATTCATTTAAATCTTTTTAGTATTTTTGATTTTCTTCTCCAACAGCTTTATTGGCATGGATTGTAGTTTAAAAAAAAAAAACAGTCACAAAAGCTTTAATTAAAATAAAAGACACCAAATTAATAGCAGTGATAATTAAATTTGTGGGAAAAAGGAAAATGAAAGAATCCAATCAATTCAAATGCATCTCTCTCTCTCTCTCTCTCTCTCTCTCTCTCTCTCTCTCTCTCTCACACACACACACACACACACACAATCTCTTTTTATTTATATTCCTCTAATGGGATTTCTGTCAATAAGATTTAAAACATGCATATATGTGTGTAAGTGTATGTGTGTGTGTATATATATATATATATATATATATATATATATATATATATATATATATATATATATATATATATACACACTTTCCTTCATCTGTCAGTGAAAATTTGTTCATCGTGTTCATGATAAAACAATGAATTCTGCACAAGATTTGACAAGCAGGCTCGACATGTCTCAGCATCCATACACACAAACACTTGGTGAATATCTCAAACCCAAGGGATTAGCAATGTCAAGCACCAGGGCTATTTCTCTACCAATCAATAAAAATGTCATCTGGAACAGTGTTGCTTTTTTTTTTCTATTGCGTTTATGAATTTGTCAGCCTCAGGCCTCTCTCTCTCTCTCTCTCTCTCTTTCTCTCTCTCTTTCCCCCTCCCTCTTCCACGTCCTTCCAGGGATCCAAATGATCCAGGGTTTATTTCTCCACTTGCTGGTACAGATTTGGCTTTCAGTTCACTTCTTTTGTAGTTTTGTAGTGGTTGAAAATACTCAAAAACAAAAGCAGTCATAGTGCTGGATAACTCTTTATTATTGGATATCTACAGCGTTATATTTAGCCAGTTTAATTTAATAGTTCAGGAACCGTCATAACCCTAAGGAAAGGTTTTCCTTTAAGAAGGAAAATAAATGAATTTTATCTCAAGATAAAAGAAACCAAATCTACAGAGTCAATGCTTACAGATGTACCAGCTCGAAGATAACCAATATATCAATATATCTTGCCTCAGGTTATTGATAATAGATAGCGAAATAGCTACAAATCAAAAAGAATCCAAAGAGAACGAAACTTTGGCCACTTTATTAGGAACACTTGTAGACTTTCTTGTTCATGTAATCCTCAGAATGCAATTCAGGCCATGAGCATCAGGAAGTGTTCACATCTAACACCAGACTGGGGGAAAAAGCAATGATGCTTAGAAGTAATCTTTTTTTTTTTTTTTTTCATTACACTGAAATACTTTTCTTTAAAGATCCAAGCTTAGGAAGTACAGGGATGATACTGCAGGTCACAGGGACGATATCAGCCATGATACTGCACCACTGTGGTATCGTTAATGGTTTAGATTAGATTAGAAGCTTTTATTTTGTCACATCTTCATTACAGCACAATGAAATTCTTTCTCCACATACCCCAACTTTGGAGAGCTGAGTCAGCTGTGATGTAGAACCCCTGAAGCAGAGTTAAGGGCCTTGCTCAAGGGCCCAACAGTGGCAGCTTGGCAGTGCTGGGGCTTAAACCTTGATCCACTGATCAACAACCCAGAGCCTTAACTGCTTGAGCCACCACTGCCCCACTACTGGTGTAAGATTGGCTGGTTTGTGTATCTCAGGAACTGCTGAAAAAGATCCTGTTAGCTAGAGATTTGTAAGGAAAATGCCAAATTTGTTTTTTTTTTTCATTCTAGGAGACTGATGTTAATTCCCAGAGTTTCCAGACCAACATTAATAATGACATAATTTACATTTACATCATTGTATCTACATAGATATTCATTCATTCATTTTCTACCACTTATCCAAACTACCTCGGGTCACGGGGAGCCTGTGCCTGTAAAAAGGGAAATAATCCCTGTTTAAAGTCAGTGATGGCAGGCTGTCTTTTGTAATAATTGTGCATGAGGTCCTTACTTCTCTCAGGTGATATAGCTGCTCATTCTTCTTGGCAAAATGCCTCCAGTTTTTGTAGATTCTTTGGTTGCCGTGTACAAACTGCATGTTTAAGATCTCCCCAAAGTGGCTGAATGATACTGAGGTCAGGAGACTGTGATGGCCTCCAGAACCTTCACATTTTCTGCTGTAGCCATTAGAGGGACAACCTCGCCTTGTGCTTTAGATCACTGTCATGTTGGAACATCGAGAGCGTCCCATGCGCAGCTTTCATGCTGTAGAATGCAAAATGTCTGCCAGTATTTTCGATAACATGCTGTATTCATCTTGCCATTAATTTTTATTAACTTTCCTGTATGACTGAAGCTCACACGGATCAAAACATCAGAGATCTACCACCATGCTTTACAGTGGGGATGGTGTACTTTTCACTGTAGGCCTCGTTGACTTGTCTCCAGTGTTGTGCTAGTTACAAAGAAATAGTAACTAGTTACAGTTACTAGTTACTTCATTCAAAAAGTAACTCAATTACTTTGTTATTACTTACACCAAAAAGTAACGCGTCACTGTTAAAAGTAACTTTTTAGTTACTTTTTTAAAGCATGTTAGCATTAATGCCCTTTTATGCGTTATGGTCTATACAAACACAAAACTGTTTATTGATCTGTCCCTGGCTAACATTCATTCATTCATTCATTTTCTACCGCTTATCCGAACTACCTCGGGTCACAGGGAGCCTGTGCGTCATCGGGCATCAAGGCAGGATACACCCTGGACGGAGTGCCAACCCATCGCAGGGCACACACACACACACTCTCATTCCCTCACGCAATCACACACTAGGGACAATTTTCCAGAGATGCCAATCAACCTACCATGCATGTCTTTGGACCGGGGGAGGAAACCGGAGTACCCGGAGGAAACCCCCGAGGCACGGGGAGAACATGCAAACTCCACACACACAAGGTGGAGGCGGGAATCAAACCCCGACCCTGGAGGTGTGAGGCGAACGTGCTAACCACTAAGCCACCGTGCCCCCTGCATAGATATTAACTTCTCTAAATTTTGTAATTGTGCAAGTAACATTAGCACAATATAGGATAACCTCATTAATTTTGTAATTCAGGATTAACATCTATCCAAGATTTCAAAACCGTGTATTATTTAAGGACACGAATCAGTTCATTTGTGTTTGTGCAGTTACAGTATTTAGAGCCATGCACCCCACGTTCGGCTTATAATATAATATTATTAGTTACACTCTCTGGGACCTTGTGAGTGTGATTACTTTCCCAGTCTCATTCCCGTGAATTATGTTTACTAGCAACTGCTCACTTATGGAAATTAGGCTGCGAACAGCATGATTTGTGGAGCGTTTTAACCTCCTGATGTATAAAATAATAACCCGGAATAACAATCACTGAGAAAATGTATGCATGTCGCATTCAGAGGTAAAAATAAAAAACAACTAAATTTTGAATATGAAGTGTTGACTTCAGGATCAGACTCATATTTACACGAATCATCACACATTATACATAGAGCACTATCTATATTTTTGTTCTAGGGCAACACCATTCATTCACAGCATTTAGCAGACACCATTATACAGAGTGGCTTTTTACAACTGTCTCATTGAGAGTTAAGGGCCTTGCTCAAGGGCCAAGTTGTGGCAGCTTGGTGGATATAGGATTCAAACTCATGACCTTCCGATCTATAGTCCAACCCCTTAACCAATGAGCTACCACATCATCAGGTTTATTTTATTTATACAACTAAGGGTCCGGTTTTGACAAAGTGGGATTTGATCCAAAAATGGTCCAGCATCTACAACCAATAAAGTTTCCTAGAATATGATAACAGTCGTCAGAATCATGAGTAGATTTATTATCCAATGGTCTTCCTAATTTGTCAAATAATGTTTTATATTTGTATTTTTTTTCCTCATCTGTTTTACATGAAATTACATTAAGCACAAGTTACTGCTGCTAGGTTCCTTTTTGTTTTGTTTTCCCTCACAGCAGATTGCCAGGTCAAGCCAAAAAATAGTCAAGCCAAAAAAAATTCCCATCATAAACAGCGGACTCCACTTCCTACGTTCACAGTTGCTCTACACTTGTTTTCATATAAACCACTTTTAGATTCATTGACGATGTTTAAGTATACGTCTCACATTCCTTGGGTTCTGTCATTAACAACTGTTTCCACGGTGTATTTTGTTTTTTATTTTTGCCTGCCCGGTGCCGATCACCTGACCGGCGCCTGTTTTTGAGATTTTTAGCTTTAATTTCAATTGTTGATGTTACAAGCGATGTGTTACCTCAAGTGTAGTTTTACCTCCTGAATAAAACCATCCATCAACCAACAAAATGGAAGACAAAACGCAAGTGACCCAAATTAGCGAGTTAGCAAACATAAGGAGATTTACGATATGTTGACTCAAAACCGTTTGGCTATTTTCTTGTGGCTGTATTCATTTTCCTTGAGGATACTAGATAAGTTTATTTGTTGCTGTAGCTCTAGAAACAGAGAATCAAAAGAATTTAAGCCGTCTTGTTCGACTTCCTCGTGCAGCCACGTTTAAATTGGGACGTCACATCACATACAGTATCGTTGAATTTCCCCTAAATAGTCGAGTTGCTATTTTTAGTTAAGCTTGCAATGGTGAATATTGTGAATTTCCCATAAAATGACGTAAAGTGTCATCAAGTGTGAAAGCTGCCTAATCCAGAAGTACTATAGCGAAATATTACAGTATATGATGTTTTTTTTTTTTTAGCTATAAATGCTATAAAAAAAGCTATGTTTGTTGTATCCAAGCATCTTAGAGCAAGGCAAAGAGATGCATTTTGAAGTGAAGAGCTTGATTTGGCAATTAGATTTTATGACTCATTATCACCACCTTTTGCTTTGGCATGCTCATGTTGCTGTTATTTACTGTGTGCTTGGAGAAGAGATGTTCTGCTGTGTGGATATATATGACTGAATTAGGCCCAAAAGACAAGGAGGCAGATGTAAAACATCTATGTGTGTCTGACTGTGTGTGTGTGTGTGTGTGTGTGTGTGTGTGTGTGTGTGTGTGTGTGTGTGTGTGTGTGTGTGTGTGTGCGTGTGTGTGTGTTTTGTTCCTATATTTTTGTTACCAGCCTCAGCCTGTTACGCAGAGTAAATAGCATTTGATGTAAATCATTGGGAAAATTGCTCACATACAAGGAGACATTTCACAAAATGCCATTTTCAGTCTATTTAAAACGCAAGTATGTCATTTCTCTCTCTCTCTCTCTCTCTCTCTCTCTCGCTCTCTCTCTCTCTCTCTCACACACACACACACACAGACACACACACACAGAGACACACACACACACATTTATTATTGCCTGCATTTGAAATTTGAGTGTGTACGAATTTGTGCATGCATTAGCAGCCTCAACTCTCTCTCTCTCTCTCTCTCTCTCTCTCTCGCTCTCTCTCTCTCTCTCTCTCTCTCTCTCTCTGTATACACAGAGAGAGAGAAAGACTGGCCTATGCATTTGTCTATTCAAAATGGACACACACATATTTTTATTTTCCATTGGTTTCTCTATTAGTCATTTAATAATGTTAATTATGTTAATGTTAATTAATGTTTCCCCTTAATGCCATTTTTTGTCTCTTTAAATATTTCATATAGAAACTGCATTTTTATATTATGTAGATATATAAAACTATTTATGTGAGTATAAACTTAATGCCTTTGCAATCTCCAAATGGTTTTGAATCTCTGTGGGAACATTTGGTCCTCGGAACGGGCTACAACACACACACACACACACACACACACTGGGAGGACGTGAATGAATAGTGAGTTCCTTGTTTTTTTATGTGTGTGTGGTGTGTGTGGTGTGTGTGTGTTTCTGTGTGTGTGTAAAATGAGTCAGTAATGCCCACAGCACCAGCTGAGTCTCTCACTTATCATTCCCAGTGTCGCTCAGAGAAGCACTTCCTCATCGGGAGTGAGAGGTGGAGAGTGAAAGCACGATGAAGAACATAGAGAAGGTGATGGAGAGCTGAGGCGAGGGATTCAAACTCGTACCGATTGGCTCTGTGATTTCAAATAATGCAAGGATTCACAAGCCCCTGAAGATTTAAAGTTAATTTTGTGTAAAATCTGTTTGTGGTGTATGTAAATTTATTCTAATAGAAATGTGGTTTCATGCATAATTCATTCAATTTAATGTGATTGTCAGTAGGAAGTGTTCCTGACTTTTGGAGATACATATGTAAGTTTATAAATGGGTCACTACTCATGCCTGTTATGTTTTCCCATCATGCTGTTTTCTATACTGTGTTCGTAGATGTGTTTTCATATATACACAAATAATTCCACCATCTTTAATTGTGCTTCAGCCATTCTTGGAAGGCATTCCAGTAGATTTTGGAGCGTGACTGTAATACGTGACGTGACATACGGCTAAGTACGGTGACCCATACTCAGAATTTGTTCTCTGCATTTAACCCATCCAGAGTCCACACACACAGCAGTGAACACACACACCGTGAACACACACCCAGAGCAGTGGGCACCCATTTATGCTGCGGCGCCCGGGGAGCAGTTGGGGGGGTGTTTCGGTGCCTTGATCAAGGGCACCTCAGTTGTGGCCGGCCCGAGACTCGAACCTTAGGGTTAGGAGACAAACTCTCTAACCATTAGGCCACAACTTCCCTACACAACTGTAGTGATTTCTCATGCAACCAGTGAGATTAGGTGATAAAGTCAGTCCTGGGATGAAGTCTGCCCTCATTCCAAAGGCATTCTTGAGTTCTTCTACAAACCTTCTTGTGTTCTTCTACAAATCTTCAAGGAGGTCAATTTGGAGATCCATTTTGTGTAACATGTCCCCTGCTTAAAATACATACAGTATATTCGCATAAAATAGAGAAGGAACAAAATCTAGTGGATGTTTCACTCCGTGTCATCACCGGACTTTCTGATTGGTTGTATTTATCTACAGCATGAGCTAGAAAGAAATCAGCCAAATCCTTGCGTCATCATATCATTCTGTCTAACCATTAAATGGTTCTCTTGTCCTTGGTTCCACAAAAAACCAAAATAATCCACCTTAACGCTTTTTTTAAACAAAAACACAACCTCATATTGATCTCTTTTTATCTTTGTAAGACACGGGGGCTTAACTCTGCTAGCCCATTAATACTATTTGCTCCTGCTCCCTTGTATCCTGTAAATTAAATGGAGCAAAGCTTACTACTGTGATCCGACACAATTTCCAACAAACAGCAAGCAGATAAACCTGCACCGTCTCAAAATAAACACAAATATAAACGCTTGGAAGCTGAGAAAAGTATTTCAATATGATTTGGAAAGCATTTTTGGATCAGTGTACAAGAAACTTATTTAGTCCTCAGAAAGGGCTAAAAGACAAACATATATGTAAGTATCAGAACAGGACCATGAAGGTATGGAAGAAGGTCTGATGTGGGTGTTGCATACACGGGGAAGAGATTGCAATCAAGCATCTATAAGATGTTTTGAACAATTTTTTTCCAATACATGGAGGACCCACCTTGAAATTTAAAGGATCTAACGTTTTGGTGTCAGATACCATGACACATCTTCAGTAGGCCTTGTGGAGCTGTTATTTTACAATTAAATGGTTTTCTGTGACCTTTAGTAATACATACCTGTTTAACATTAAAGGAAATTTATGAGTGGATTTTTTCAAATCCCCCTAAATCAGACCCTCTCATTTAAATCCCTAAGACTTTTACATGGCATCTGGTTTAGACGAAAGGTTTGTTAAAAGAGATCTTGGTTGTAATCCATCTGATGGCTAGTGAAGGATGAGTTGCGTTATGATGAACACTGTAATGTTCCATATGGTAGCTAAAGGTTACAGTCAGCCGTGTATGTAATTGCTGGGATTGGTGAACCACAGAGATGGCAGTAACAGACTGGATGAGATCAGGAGGAAGTCGTTCAGATCGCAGCAGGAACGTTTCACTCAGCAACATTTTTCCACATATTTTCTGCCATTATGGATGGTGCAGCAATTCAACATATAAATCGATGTACATCTTACCATCTGTGAAAATACCGTATATACAGAAAAATGGAGAGATTCAGTAAAAAAAAAAAAATAATAATAATAATTCAAAAGGTATAGAAAGGAGAAGTATGAGGAAGTAGATGTTTTTTATGAAATATATATAAAGTGGAGACTCTGAGGTTTTGGAGATATTTATATTTGGAGCTGAAGATTAGGATCTGTGTTTTGGTGTATTGGTATGTGGTTTAATGACTTGGAGATATACTTGAGACACAACCAAATTAGGTCTTTTACTTTTCTAAACACTGCCCTGCGATGGGTTGGCACTCCATCCAGGGTGTATCCTGCCTTGATGCCCGATGACGCCTGAGATAGGCACAGGCTCCCCGTGACCTGAGGTAGTTCGGATAAGCGGTAGAAAATGAATGAATGAATGGATGAATGAATGAATACTTCTCTAAACACAAGGAGGCGTTAACTAAAAAGAAGTGATAAAATACCAGTGTAATGTTTGTGGTGTAGGTAAATTTACTTTATTACCTCTATCCTAATGTAAGTACAGGTTCAAGATATTTTACTGTGAGGAGAACTAAACAGAGTCAGAATTACAATCTGCTTTTTTTTTGGACTATTTTGAGGGCTCTTATTTTAACAGGAAGTCACGTGGCTTGTGGAGACATGGTAATCATCTTAGCTGTTGAACATGGAGTGTGCAGGGGAAAAGAGTTTGGAGGATTACCTGATGGGGGACCTGAAGTCAGAACTTCAGTTTGTGGTCTCTCATTTATGGAGTTACCCTGTTGGTCAAGAGAAGATGACTTGGTGAGACTGGTGGTTTTTCTTTTTGTCCATTGGGTTGTTGTTGCTCAATGTCTGAGTTATGATTTTACTACAAAAGTGTGTTTTTTGATTGCCCAATTTTGGGAAGGGCTGAACGTTTATAAGGTGCTATAATTGTTCTTGATGAAGGAATTCCTTGATTTATTTGTCATGATGTGCTTTCTTTGGGGTTCTGGTGTTGGTGTTGGAAGGAAGGAAGATAAGAAGGAAGGAAGGAAGGAAGGAAGGAAGGAAGGGAAGAAAAAATGAAGGAAGGAAAGAAGGAAAGAAACAAAGAAGGAAGGAAGGAAGGAAGGAAGGACTGATGATCTCTTCACACACTTTGGTCTTGTAATACACACTACATTTGAAAGACCACAAGTGGTAACCATTGTACCCTTGAAAAAGATGCAATGTGTGACATACTGATAGAACGATTCACTTATGTTTTCTCTCTACAGCCAAAAAAGCTGAAATTATTGCAATATGCTCTTGCATACAACCACAGGCAGCAGGTACAAGAAGTGTATTTGGTATTAGACTTGCTTTTCCTTTTAAGGATTAACCAGTTCTGGCTCACTGAATTGCATTTGTCTAAACTGAAGTAACTGTGTATTTACTATATAACAGACCTGCATATACACATGATAAAACACTACTTTACAAGGAACAAGAATCTACTCATCACTTCATGACTTCACAAGGGATGTAATTGTCTTTCTTCTAAGGAATTTTTGGTGCATTGTGTCTTTAATTATTTGTGTTTCTTCTTATTGTGTCATTTGTTGTATTTCGAGAAAATTGTAGGTTATCATCATGGTGTAGATGGGTGTTGTGTCCAGAAGGTGTAGCATTGTTAGCTATGACTGTTTTCTTGGTTACTAGAGGACAAAAATATTTTGTGTAGCTGTTTGTTGTGTATCCGCCTCAGGGCGTGTGGATAGAGGAGCCATATTGTTGTTTTGCCCCAAATGTGGAGTTTCAAACAAAATTGAGGAATCTAGGGGTAATTTTTGATGCCAATTTAACGTTTGAGCCACATATCCAAAATACGGTTAAAACTTCGTTCTTCCATCTCCGAAATATTGCCAGATTGCGTCCAATTCTGTCATTTTCTGTTGCTGAGAGACTGATCAACACTTTTGTGTTTTCCCGTATCGATTACTGCAATGCCTTGTTGACTGGGGTGTCTAAAGCTACCTTAAATAAATTACAGGTAGTGCAAAATTCGGCGGCGAGAATACTTACTAGAACAAAGTTAAAAGATCACATTACTCCCATTTTGGAGTCCTTGCACTGGCTCCCCGTTAGGTTTAGGGTTGATTTTAAGATTCTGATGCTTACCTACAAGGCCTTACATGGGTTAGCTCCTCAATATTTGGCTGATCTTTTAATTCCTTATATTCCATCTCGCAATCTTCGTTCTTCTGAAACTGGTCTTTTAACTGTTCCTTTAACTCGTTTAAAATCGATGGGAGATAGGGCCTTCTCTTCACTAGCTCCAAAACTGTGGAATTCATTACCAACTGAGATAAGGCAAGCAACATCTCTTGGCACTTTTAAATCTCTGCTTAAAACTTATTTTTTTAGGGTAGCTTTTAATTTGACTAATTGTAATTTTACATAGTGCCTATTTTATTGTCTATTTTTGTTGCTTTAATTTTAATCTTTATATTATGTGTGTAATTTTGTTGCTTTTATTTTGCTTTTGTAAAGCGCTTTGAGATGTTCTTTTAAAGGCGCTATAGAAAATAAAGGTTATTATCATTATTATTATTACTTTAGATTTCTACCCCATTGTAAAAGCCTGGCTATGCGCCTGTCCTGATCCAAAAGCATTCCTTTATATTATTTTACAAATTGGTTCTTTATTTTATGGTTTTCTTTTCACAATGGCCTTCGACTGAGTTGTCTGATTTGGGGCAGAGTTCCATACCCAAGCTTCAGTGACAGATTTCGCCTGCTCTTGATCTTCCATGCACAATATCCTCTGGCTGTGGATTAAATACATCACCTGATCACTTCTGACTTGTCTGTTGTTTCCAGTGCCAATGTTGTCACATCAGTGGGACCTTGTTCATCTCCGCAAATAAATTTGATTTGATCACAGTTACTTTTGATGAAGTAGCGTACGGGGGTGCCAAAAGTAAAAAATAAAAAAAATAAAAAAAATAAATTCTATTTTAAATCTGATTTTTTTATTCAGAAGATTCTGGAGAATTCAGATTAATATTATATCAGGTTTTAATGTAAATTTTAAATATAAAACGTAACATTTCATTCTAATGGTTACATTCTACATTTGCTATTTTAATCTCTGTAAATGAAATCTGTCTAATGACATTAGACACGTAGAACAGAAGCAGGCATTTAAAAGTTTGCATTTAAAGAAATTTACAATCTGCATTTAAAAAAAATTCTCCATTTTTCCGCACTTTACTACCAAAATTTGGTTTGAATCAAAAGGGTGGGGTCGATTAACATACTGTATAATCAAAACAAATGTCAATTTTACATTTAGATTTTTAACATTTGTATTTAGTGATTACAGATTTGAAATTTAGTGGAAAGTTAACTGAAAACTGTGATTTCACAGAATATATATATATATATATATATATATATATATATATATATATATATATATATATATATATATATATATAATTAATTTTTTACTTATCACAATTTCTTTTAGCAAAATCGTATAATGACTTATGTTACATAAATCTCATGACACCGTTACTTTTATAACTTTCAATTTCTTTTTACTTTTAAAAACAAGTACATTTGTGTGTCTTTCATTTGAATCTTAATTACAACAGAAAGTACAGTAGCTCTTCCAAATAAGAACACAAACCCAGCTTGATATTTTTTATTTTTTTGTAATGCTTTTGAACAGGGTTGGTGTTACAGATCGCTTTTATACTTTGGTTTAAAATGCATCACTCTCCAGAGAAATACATTTTTAAAAAATGCATGTACGAAAAAAAAAACTTGACTCCATATATTCCTTCCCCAAGTCCTCCTTAAAAAGGCTAAATTAAATACCCTTCACTCTGAGGGCTTTGAGCTGTTGTGTAAGAGCACAGAGACGGTTACTAGAATAAAACCTCCGCATTTTGTGTCGTCTTCAGATTTGTGCAGCACAGCTTAAAATCAGTGTCAGGTATAAATAGGTGTGGAGCTTGTTCAGATGTGACAAATTATACAGAATGTGTGGTAGCTTGACATTATGATGACTTCGTGGTTTGGACTCCAAACCACCACTTACATTATTTATTCACTGATTGGACAAGGAATTTGTATTGGAGATTGATTTGTGAGGAACACAAATTCACCTATACAGTATACAATAATTACCCATCCATCCAACCATCCATCCATTTGCTCTACTGCTTATCTTACACAGGGCCTTGGGGAACCTAAAAACTATCCCAAGAAACTTGGAGGGGAAAGTAAGGTGAGGGACAAGCTGGACTGGATGCAAACCAATCACAAGGCATATGCACACACTCAGACATTCTCATGCTACAGACAATTAAGTGATGCCAGACAGTCTATATGCATGTCTTTAGGCTTGGGGAGGAAACCAGAGAATGTGGATAGCCTAAAGGGCTAAGGTGGGAATCGAATAAATGATAACAGGAACTGTCTTGTAAATGTTCCACAACATTAAATGCATCTATAAATGTGTAAAACATTTGGGCTCGAAGTTGTAATCATATTGTTCACTCAGTTGATTACTTATTATATAGTAAATGTCACTAAAATTAATGGAGATGTTGGGAAGTGTCATTGTTCCCCCAAAAAAAAAATATTCCAAGGAGGCTTACTTTTAGAAGAGTGAGAATGGTCCAGGTAAGAAGAGGAGTCTGGAATGATTTTCTGTTCTTGCTTTCTGTGGTGTTTTACTAAAAAAGGATATGCACGGTTAGCCGTAGCAGTTAGACATGGTAAAAATGTATTTGCATGAAATCCAATGAACTCCTAGTGGTTGGAAATCCTGTGAATTTTGCATGGAATTGAGTGAGTCTGAGCCGTTTCCAGCCCCCTCCATTGTCAGGTTCGTTTCCCTGATCCATATCGATCAATTGCTAGAGCGTTGGCTATCGACTGACCTGTTAGCCACGGTGCAATGCTGTCAACACTGCCAGGTTTGTGTGCTCCACATATACATTCGTCTAACCCTCAGTGCAACCTCCTGAGTAGAGCACATCACTCGCTACGGCCCATGCCGTTGTAGCCATCGATCACTTCACCTAAAATAGATGGGGCAGGGCTGCTTTCGGAGCCAGGGTTGGTTTGCAGGATTCGGCAAATTGCACTGTCGATAGTAATTCTAATGACAATCCTATTTAACAGCAGCGCTGACTTAATTGCTGCTTCACTGCTCTCGTTCAGCGCCAGCAATGGATCACATTGTGATGAAATAAACTTGTTTCAACTTGAAAATTAGACCTTAATACCAAAATATCCCAAAGTGCTTTCAATATGAATTGCAAAGCATTTTATTTTATTTATTTTTTATGTAGATGGTGTACTTTGGTGTATTCCTGTGGTACCAGGGGAACATGCAAATAGCTCCCACAGCTATAAAAAAATGATGGCTCAAAAAATGAGTCCTTAACGAGGAAGAAAATAAATGTGTAATGTTTACTGAGTCAAAAGGCATAAATTAGTCTTTTAGAATAAGTTGTTCTACAGATGATCACTCTGATTTATTATCTTTTTAGTTCTATGGATTTGATTAACACAACTTGGTTACATTTCATATCTAGTCAAAATAATTATAATTTTTCATGCAGATTCTTGGAAACACTATGCATTAGCTGTTGAATTGCAATTCTGTCTTAAAATCATATTAAAGGGCCAGGAATGAGACACCGTGTCAATTTATCATCTCCTTCCTTCAAATGGCTTATGAACAATATATGGATTTGTCTCTTAAGATTGCCTTTTTTGTATATTTTTTTATCTGTTTGTTTTGCTATTTTTTTTTCTTCTTCTTTCGACAGGCATATTCTGAAAATCTGTATCAATCCACCAGAGATATGATGTGTGTGTGCTGTTTAAAATGCTCTGTAAATGAAATGCAGTTTCGCTTTGTTCCGGTTCTCACATGAGCTTTCAGCAGGCAAATAATAATTTTTTTTCTCTCTTCTTCAGGATGTCAATATTAGATTAAGTACACTTATTTTGTGTGTGTACCTTTGGGTGTTTAAAGTGGCTTGGTGAAGGAGGGGAAGTGGTGCAACACCATCCTTAAGGATGCATATGAAAAAAATAATAAAATCCTTCTCTTTTGGATTCATATTGCTATGTGATGTCACTGGTGTCCCACAGGGCTCAGTACTTGGTCCTCTCCATTTTCCCCTGTATGCTCACTCTTGAAGTTATTTCCTCATATGGGTTCTCTTACCACTGCTATGCCGATGACACTCAACTTATGTCCTTCCCTCCCTCAGACACCACGGCTTCACCCCATGTCAGAATCCTGCAATATCCCGGCATAATGATCTGATCTCATCTTTGGTCACAGCTCACAACCTTGGGGTAGTCATGGACAACTCAGGTCAACTGTCTGTTCCTCGCATGTTGCTAATGTGACACGCTCATGTCGGTTTCTTCGGCCATTTTTGTCCACACAGACAACCCAGGTACCTGTTCAGCATCTTGTCATTCGTACTCTACAAATGATCCAAAATCCAGCTGTATGACTTGCTTTGAACCTGCCTAAGTTTTCACACACCACCCTACTGCTGCACTCCCTCCACTGGCTTCCTATAGCTGCACACATCAGATTCAAAACACTGATGCTTGCCTACAAAGCCAAAAATGGACCAGACCTTCTTACCTCAAAGCCCTCATCACTCCTCACCCTGCACCTCACTCCCTCAGATCTACCAGCACAGCTTCTGGTCTGTCCATCTCTCAGGGTAAGCGGTAGGTACAGTATACAGCAAGACTCTTTTCTGTTCTGGCACCGAGGTGGTGGAATGAACTTCCCCTAGATGTCTAAACAGCTGAGTCACTGGTTTTCTTCAGATGACGTGTGAAGGCCTTCCTCTTCCAGAAACACTTGAAGCACTTCACCCTGTTTGTCATATGTGTATATGTAAAAAAAAAAAAAAAAAAAATGAACAATGAACAATGTGTAAGGTTGATGGTATCCTAAGTCTGTAACCTAGTGAACCAGTGTTGTACGTTGGTCCTGATAAGGACATCTTCCAACTGCTATAAATGTAATTTTTTTTTTAATCACGGTCTTAGTTTAATCCACTTGAGATTTTCACACCCTGTTGCTGAGAGTTCTTCATCTCATACTAGTAAATCAGTGAAAAAACTCACATGGTTTGAATTTAAGCCATCTAAAAGAGTGGTCATATTACATCAAAATGAAATTATATCCAATTGATTCCAAAATATTAGGATTTAGGATTTTGTTCAAATTGTGAGTCGTGATCTGGCAATCGTGGTAAAAATACCTGCTTTTGATCGTAGCTCAGTGGAACAGTGTGCCATCGGGAGGTGAGCGTAATCTTCAGAAGCTGAACACGTGTAACTAAAAAAAAAATCTAAAAATCTAATCTTTCAAAATTAAAAAAAATAAATAGTCACCCGGGTAAAAGATATTCATCCAGAGAATATTTTATTTCAAGTTGATTCTCTAGATCACAGTAACAAATACATTTAGGAATAAAACACATGGGTTTTGCTATTTTTATAGGAAAATATTCAAAAACAGCAGAACCCATGTGTTTTTTTTTTTTATTCCGTTTTTTTTAAGCTATTGATAGTTACATTTCATGTAGTATATCCCAATGTTCTTGTGGGTTTCCTCCAGGTTTTCTGGTTTCCTCCCACTTCCCAAAAAACATTCTGGTAAATGGATTGGCTGTAATAAATTTCCTCTATTAGTCTAGTCTAAACTTTCCTCTTATTTCTTTTTCCTCATATATATATTTTTTTTTTCAGAATAGAAATCTACTTTAATACCTAATGAACATGCCACAAGAAATGGTGGAAAGTTAAAAAAAAAAAAAAAACACCCTCAGGGACCAGGATTGCAGAAACCTTGGAGGAACTGGTGTCACGTCTGGATTCACACTAGATAGTGATTGCGCCATTCCACTTCTATAAGCATATACTATAACGTCAAGCAGTGTGTTGAAAAGAACTTGATTTAGCATCATTAGAGGTTAAAGTTTCTTATATCAAACTGAAGGCATGAGATAAAGAGATGGAGGGGGGGAGAAATAACACAAAGTGCAAACAGGGACTTTGGCAAGAAAAGCTATGACAGCATAACTAAAAGGGAGCACCAGAAGGTAACACAGACATGAGGGCACTGTAGGACATAAAACAGCCAGCCAGTCCACCATCGATAACCCTGCATGTACACATGAGCATGGGGTGGTGACAGCATCCACACAGTTTACCGAAATATTTCCTGCACGTGAACCCTCTAGATCTGCGACATTACCTAAGAACAAAGTTAGTAACTAAATTAAGGCTTGAAAAGCTCCTCTTTGAGCTGACATTGTGTCGGTCAGGTTTGAGCTCGGTGAACATTTAAAAGCCTCGGGAGGAAGGAATTAATGTTAAGTCTGTAATGAACTCAGACATTAACCTGACCTATTGGTTTCTAAGGAGCTCTTGGTTGCTTCATTCTACTACAACTATAAACTGTTGTAGAAAGGACATTATTTACATTTACATTATTTCCTGTCCAGTGTCACCCAAATGAGGATGAGGTTCCCTTCGGAGTCTGGTTCCTCTCAAGGTTTCTTCCTCATATCATCTCAGGGCGTTTTTCCTTCTGCTGTCCCCTCAGTCTTCCTCATTAGGGATAGATGTTAGAGATAAATAGTAACTTAATTTTTTATTGTTTCTATACTTCTTTAAAGCTACTTTGAGACAATGTCCATTGTTAAAAGCTCTAAACAAATAAACTGAATAAATTAATAGGAAGGCTGGTACATAATTCAATTAGAAATTATTTGTATAGCGTGTTTAACAATAGACATTGTCTCAAAGCAGCATTACAGTACGTAAGGAAATATAGTACAAAAAGTTTATTATACAAAGATTAATATTAGACTTATATTTAAATGTGTTTTTATTTCATTCATTCATTCATTCATCTTCTACCGCTTATCCGAACTACCTCGGGTCACGTGGAGCCTGTGCCTATCTCAGGTGTCATCGGGCATCAAGGCAGGATACACCCTGGACGGAGTGCCAACCCATCGCAGGGCACACACACACTCTCATTCACTCATGCAGTCACACACTACGGACAATTGACATTGTCTCAAAGCAGCTTTACAGAACATAAACACAGAACGAAAGTTTATATAATACAAAGATTTAAAGATTAATATAATACAAATTTCAAGATTAATATTAGATATATTTAAATGTGTTTGTATTTATCCCCAATGAGCAAGTCTGAGGTGACTCAGGTGACTGTGGTGAGGAAAAACTCGTTTAGATGGTGAAGGAAGAAACCTTGAGAGGAACCAGACTCAAGGGGAACCCATCCTCATTTGGGTGACACTAGAGGGTGTGATTATAAATATACATACTGACAAATGTTGTATTGATGAGATTGTTTTCCTCAAAGACCACATGGAATTGGCATCTACTCTTTAGTGTCAGAGTCTAACTGGAGCTGGTAGATCTCTGGATGCCTCAGGATCCTCACAGAGTTGGCCTCATCTCAGCGGAGGTCCAAAATCTTCATGGCACGGAAGACAATCAGAGCTGGTACAATTTCTGGATGCCTCGGGATGGGTAGAAAGAGAGAAGCAGTGGAGCTGCTGTTCATAATATTAGCAAGCACTAGATGATGATGTGCATTTGGTCAGATGTACTAGAGCACAATATTATGGGATGTATTATGTCCCTTACCTGACTAAAGAGAGAAGTTTTTAATCTACATTTACACTGGGAAAGTGTGTCTGAGCCCCGAACACTATCAGGAAGACTATTCCAAAGTTTGAGAGTTAAATACGAAAACACTCTACCATCTTTAGTAGACTTTAATATTCTGGGAACTACCAGAAGTCCTGAGTTTTGTGATCTCAGAGAACATGAAGGATTGTAACATGTTAGAAGTCTAGTTAGATACATGGGAGCTAAACCGTTAAAAGCCTTGTGCGTAAGTAGCAGCAGTTTGTAATTAATTCTAAACATAACAGGTAGCCAGTGTAAAGATGATAGAATTGGGGTTATATGATCATATTTTTCTTGTCCTGGTAAAAACTCTGGCAGCTGCATTTTGCATTTGCATTGTTTCCCCAATGAACAAGCCTGAAGGTGACTGTGGTGAGGAAAAACTCTCTTAGATTTAAGAGGAAGAAACCTTGAGAGGAACCAGATTCAAAAAGGAACCTCGTCCTCATTTGGGTGATTGGAGGGTGCGATTATTAACTGTTTTAAACATCGGAGTGTGTTATTAGGAATAATGTTGTTTCTACGGTCATATACAGTCTGACAATTGTGTTTCAATTAGGAGGTGGTTGTTCTCAAAGACCACATGTAGTTGTTATCTTCTCTTTGAATGTCTGAAATCCTTATGAAGTGGAGATTTTCACACTGGGAGAGTGTGGAGCTTTGTAAATGTGAAGATCTGTTCCCTGCTGTAGCCTTGATTTAAGGTACCAACAAAGAGCCTTCCGATGTAGCAGACATGGGGATAAATAAGAGACAACTGTGTTCAAGTACTGCCACATGAGACCTTTTTCCATTTGGCTTTATAAGTCAATAGTAGTATGTTATAAATCAGTTTGATATTTAACTGGGAAGCCAGTGCAGAATGGGACAGTGCACAATGAGAGTGGTGATGATTCTAATGACAAATACAATGATGACAAACCCGAGGTTACAAATACATGACTCAGTTTTCTGCATCATACTGTGTATATAGACCTTACATTTAATATCTTTTGCATTATTTTTAAAATCAGAGAAGGCTGTCCTCGCACCAAGGTCTTCTTTTGCTGCACAGGATGCCGATGGAAGGCCGTCCCGAGTTATTATGTAATCAGATCGGAATCGGCATGTTCCTAGTCTCCTGTGGTCCTAGCTGAAGTATTTCTGTCTTGTTGAAATTTAGAAGGAGGAAGTTACTCAGCATCCAGTATTTAATGTCTTTTTAAACTTGATTAAACTTGTCTTTTCCAAAAGGTATAACATATATGATAAAACATTATAGCTTGTGCATTAATATAAACCTGTATACATATTGGCTTAGTGCCACAACTACTTCTGACCAGTCAGAATGGAAAGTTATTATAGAATGACTCAGTAAGTGTGTGTGTGTGTGTGTGTGTGGTGGTGAGGAGAAAAACGCACGTCACAAAGTCACGCATCACATCACACACCTGACATTGCGTGACCTTTTTGCCCCACTGAGTGGATTTCAGACAGAAAAAAGAGGGACACACACACAGCCTATTTGAAACCTTTTAAACCATCTTAATGATAAAATAACATACTTTTGTAAGTTACACACACACACACACACACACATCATTGCAAAGTCGACAGGTCCAACACACCAGACCAGCTGCTCCAACATTATCCGTAATCCCCTTGGATGTGATCTGCCACAGTAGTCGATCAGTCATTGGCAGGGAGAACACCAGCCCCACACACACACACACACACACACACACATACACACTTATTCTCGTATTATATCAGTATGTCATAATATTTAAACAGGTTTCAGCTCATTTAGTGTTTCACTCCGGCCTAATTATCAAGCCATGCTTGTCAACTCTTTTTGACGTTTTCTTTTCCCCATCATCACGTCTGCACCTGTGTCATCAAGACAATGAGCTTATTCTTCATGCAAGCTTTTCTTTTCCTACCTAAAACCTTTCTTAAATATCACAGCCGTTGTGTTGGAGCGCTTGATCCACATAGTGTTATTTAAAGGTTACCACCGTAACCCTATTATCTCACTTGACCAGTCAGGGTCTTCATTTTCAACAAATGTAGAAAGTAGGAGAGAATGGTGGGGGTGGGAAGAGGTGTGAATTTAGAAAAAAAAAAAAATACAGTACAGAGAGAAAGCAAGAGAAAAGGGCAGTCTCACTGGCAGTGTGTTCAGGCAGGTGTGTTTCTCCTATTACCTCACACTGCCGGCGTGTTTGTGTCAGAGATCTAGAGGCTACAAAAACCATTCACTTCTCAGCTGAAAAGGGCAAGCTGCCTTCAGTCAGTGCAAAGAAAGCAGCGCGAGCACATACATATACACACACACACACCATACAGTTCTGTCCAAGTGTGTCAGAAGAAAAAGGGCGAGAACGAAACTGGTATAGAGCGAGGTGACTTAATTAGAAACTAAATTATGAAAGCAAGATGGGGAGAAAGTGAGAGAGGTGAAAAGGGGAGCTTGAATATTGGTCACTTCAGCACAGCGAGGACTTGCTGTATGAGGAAAATGTTTTTTTAATAATAGCCTTGTGCCTTGGAGCATAGTAAATTTTAATGACTGATAGAAAACCAATTATCGATGGTGCTATATTGCAACCAGACTGCTGACCTTTCCAGAGGCACTGTGAAAAATGGCATTCGAGCTGAAATGTTGATGCATTCCCCTCCCTTTCTCACTCACTTACTCAGTTTTTTTTACACTTTTTTTTTTTTCAAAAAAAAAAAAAAAATACATTTTCCACACATGTCTTCCTAATATGGCACTAATGAATTCATTTGTTTCTTTCTTTTTTCTTTTTTTTATTTCTTTTTTTATATCTTTTAAAAAAAAATATGCTAGGCCCAATGTCTAGAACGCTCGTTGTATATTCATCAAAAAAAAAAAAAGGACATGACCAAAGGCATACAGGTAAAGAAAGAATAAGAGCTACAGGATGAGGGCGGGAGACAAAACGGATGAGACAGTAAGACGGGTGTAGAGAAGAGCAAGGTGGATATAGTGGAGAGATAAGTGGAGTGTGTGAGAGACAGTGGGGAGAAATTTAAACGCACTCAATAGTCTGTAGTTTTTCGATTTCTGACAGAAGCTGTAATAAAAGAAGTGTCGCTCTCACCTGCTGGGAGGAACAGACATCTATCTCTAGAGTTAGAAGTTTTAAAGGATTTTACTCCACACACATGCGCACGCACACACACACACACGCACACATCTTACTATTATTATAAGATCCTCCATTGATGGAGCAAATTAATATCTATGCTACTTAAGCAATATCTTTTTAGGAAGAAAAAAAAATCTGCACTATAAGTGAGAACAGGATCTAACTCGTTTTGTGGAAGGTCCACAATATATATATTTTTTTAAATATAATTGTTTTAATATAATCGCTGTGATATAAGACGATTAAAAGAGCCATCGTGTTTTTTGTGTGAATAATACACAACATACTATGTGTTAGAATGTCCAAATACTGTGTGCATGTGCTACATGGGTTTCCGCTAAGCACTCGGTTTTCCTTTCCAATTCCAAAGTCATGCGATTGGAATCTCTAAATTTTCTGCCCTGCGATGGTGTGTTACTCGGTCCAGGGTGTCCCCTGTCCTATGCCCCAAGACCTACTCCAGCTTTCCTGCAACTGTGGGTAGGACAAGGGCGTTGCTAGGGTTGTAAGGGATGAAAGGCTTAGCCCTCTGAGACTATGACTCGCGTAAAAACTCTAAATAACAAAAGTGTATTCATATATTTGACGTAAACCTACATTTTTTTAATTAATTTTTTTTATTTGTTCAGAACTTCAAGCTGTTAAATTTGGCGGAACAGTCGCATTATTATTACCTCACCAACTTTTTCACTGAGTGAATGACTGCTGTCCAATGGCTCTAAACTACCAACAGTTCTGTTTAACAGTTGTTTAACAGAGTTGTGTATAGTGGAATGAACCTTTTAAATTTAACACTAACGTACAGACAGATTTCTTTAACTGGTAAGTTGTATCTTGTACATTATTTGTGGAGTAGAATGTTTTCAGTCTTCAAAAGACCAGGGACCATAAGGTGCTTAAACCACCAAAGCCTCACCATCACAATGCCACTAGGGTAGGATAAGCAGAAAATGGATGGATGGATATATGCTGTTTAATACTATTGGAAAATTGTTTAATGCTGGTTATGTAAATTAATTAAAAAAAAATATTCATATCACATATCACAGCTTCAAACTGAGAGTGAGTTCATTAGATATCATGTCAATCAAACTATTAGAAAAGTAATGACCACTAATTCTTCCCTTTTAACATGACACTTCGTTTTTTATTGCAAGAAGGAAGTGTAAGTTCCAATGAATTTGAGTCTACATTGGGATTTCCAAAGCTCAGCATGATTGAACTGCCTCTGTAAAACACTCTACTGGTACAGGCCGAGCACATGCCTCATTAAAAAACAGGACGATTATCTAGCTCTCCACCATCACTGACATGCGAATGGCCTGTCGAGATGACCGACTGCTGTGGAAATAATAGAATCTTTCACATCTTGGTTCAGTTCAGATTTTTTTGTTTGACATCCACT
Organism: Tachysurus vachellii; assembly: GCF_030014155.1. Taxonomy (NCBI): domain Eukaryota; kingdom Metazoa; phylum Chordata; class Actinopteri; order Siluriformes; family Bagridae; genus Tachysurus; species Tachysurus vachellii. Next base: position 24,226,304 of record NC_083469.1, read on the forward strand.
CATTTCTTTTCTTTTTTTTTTTTTCTCCCCTCAAGTCACACTATGGTTTGAAAGAAACGCTTCACTACACTACAAGCGGGATACTTTACAAGGCAAAATTAATGAGGGTGCTATTGTGTGATATTGTCCTCACAGAACAGTAAAACGGATATTGTGGCTTTTTATCATCCCTAGTGCATTGTGACCCGAGTCAGGGAAAGCCATTTATCAATACAGTAAATGCTCCCATTCAAAAAAAATGAACAAGTCACGGTCAATAGGGGAACGCTAGGAAATTGGATTGCAGATATCCAGCCTGCAGATATAAACGTTAGTGGTCTCATTCGATTAAACTGCATGTCCCCTACCAACCTCAAAGTCACTTTATACTGTGCATTTAGACCTCTTGATTTTTTTTATTATAATTTTTTTTTTTTTGAAAATGTTATAGCTTCAATCTAAAACTCTGTTGTAAAGCCAAAGGTGACGATGGCAAGGAAAAACTCCATGACTCAAAGGAGCTTAAAGCAAAACCAGACTTGACACTGTGTTAAAACTATGAACATAGCATCAAAAATAGTTCTGCGATGAGCACAAGACCTCAATAGAAGACCTGAATTAATGTATCAAGGGGAAATTATTTATTGGAGGAAGCAAAAAATGTTCTTTGGAAATCATTGACATAAATTGACAGATATTGGGGTTATTTTATTTTTTTTTTTAAAAAAAAGAATTAAAATGTAAGTAAAATGTACTTCCTTGTACATTCATTAAGTTGTTAAAAAATATGGATATTTAAAAAAAAAAAAACATTTTAAAATGCATTATAACAGGATGTGCTGGATCAAGTGCTATTTTATAAGCTGATGGACAATAAGTAGTGGATTGTAAAAAGAAGCCAAATTTGCAGGGATGAATGTGAAAATTCCTATTACGTCTAGTCACAGAACAATACTCATTACATAAAATATTTTAAAATTGTTTTAATTTAATTACATTTATCACATTTAACAGGAAAGGGGAAAATTAGAATTATAATTTTTTTTTTTTACACGAAATAGACATTTTTCCTTACGTAAATACGTCTGTGTACATATTGTTGCTCACCGACTGATTGCCTTATTAGTCTAAAAGTTGTAATGAGATTTAAAATAAAGAAAATTTAACATTTCTGAATCGTAGCTCGTTAGAGCTTGCTTGTATTTGTTCAACGGTCAGCCGTGGGTCTCAGAATATACAATATTACTGAAAACAAGAAAAATGTTTAGCTACACAGACAAAGGATGTTTTTAAGTGGAAAATAATGTGGTGCATCTTTTAAACAATTCTATTTAATAAATGGTATTTATTATTTATTTTTTTATTTTATTTTATTTTTTTGCTAGAAATGTTGTTGGAACCCTTTTTTTATTATTATTTTTCATGAATTTTTCATTTAAAGACAAGAATCATTTGATTCACATCAGACCAGTTGCTCCAACATTACCCATAATCCCCTTGGATGTGACCTGCCACAGTCATTGGCAGGAGACCACCAGCCACACACACACACACACACGTTCTCATACTATAACTCATGTATGTCATATATCTCATCAGTTGGGGGACCAATTCCTGACTTTGTGTGTTAGTGTGTGCATGTGAGTGTGTTAGAGTTTGTGTGGTTTTACGCATTAGTGTGTGCTTGTGCGTATTTGTGTGCATGCGTGTGTGTTTATTTGTGTGTATGTGTTTCCCTGCGCTTCACTGGCTTCCTTCAGGTACTCTGGTTTCCACCCCCAGTCCAAAGGCGTGCACTGTGGGCAGATTCTCAGTATGGGTATGTGTGCGATTGTGCCCTGTGATGGATTGCCCCCCATCCAAGGTGCCCTCACATTGTTTCCCAAATCCCCTAGTATAGACTCCATGTTGGATCGGGATGGATAGAGGGATGGATAAATCTTACATTAACTAGCACAATGCTGTATATACTTTGGTGCGATTGCAAAAGAAAGACATTGTTTAAAATGAATTAGGATATCATTCCAAAAGTATGAATAATTTACAACATAATTCATGACATTATTAATAATTTAGAGTGTAATGCCAACTTCAGCTGCGATGCATAGTTATGTTTACGCTCAGACGCTGGAGGATGAGGCTACTCTGTCCTTGAACAGATACAAGTCCTGCATCAGCGTCTATCCCAAATATAGCAGTAAAATGGAATTATTCTGGTCCTGTTTGTTTTCTAGTCTGTGTATTGTTTCACTAAGCAGCGTTTTAGCACCATTCAGTTTGTTTCCGGTGATGTACCACTGCCAATGTTCACAGGTCTCGGCCTTTACGCCGATATATAAAAGAAATTCTGAATGCGCTCAATAATACACACTGTGTCCTTGCATTCAGGGTGAAGATTTCAGGATGCACACCAGGACAAAAGGAATACTCCATTTCTACCATGAACCGTTCTAGTTTTTAAAACCTTTTTAACAGGATTTAATTTAAGGTGATTCTCATTGTAAAGGCTAAACATTTTCCACTGCTTTCCACCAGAACATTTCAAGCCATGCAATTGGAACATCAGCATTTAATTCTTAGTTTCTTAGTGCTGGAGGAAATAAGCAGGGGGAAAAAATCCTGTTCTATCCGGGACAGAAGACTCACAAGAAAAGTATTTCTGCCTCCCCGTGTGCATCTGTTTGTGGTGAGAGTCAGAGAATTTTTTTTTCTTCTTTCTTCTTCTTCGTCTTAAGCACTTGAACTGATTCCTGGTTTTATGTATTCAGGATTCAGATGTAGTGTGTATAATGGGTGTGGGTTTCAGTGCGGTGAGGGGGTGTGGGTGAGAGGGGTGAGGTGGGGGGGGCGTGTAAGCGAGGGAGGTGAGGTGAGGTGAGGTGGGGGGGCGTGTAAGCGAGGGATGTGAGGTGAGGTGGGGGGGTGAGTGAGGTAAGGGGGTGTGAACTTATAATAAATATTATAACACAAAATGCTGTAGTTGTTTTATACATCTCTTATACACAGATTAAGAGGGGTACTATAGGGTAGTTTGCCTCACACCTCCAGGGTGGTGGTCGATCTCCATTCAGGATGTGCGCCCCCTTGTGCCCTGGGTCCTGTGGGATAGACTCCAGGTTCCCTGCATCCCCGAGTTCACAAAATATGGAAAAACCATCAAAAATTAAGTTATAATTTTCGTCATCTTTACATAACACGTTATTTCTACCCCAAATATCCATGAACACGGGCAACATCCCAACTAGAGCATAGTAGAATGTCTTTTTGTTTCTCCTTCAGAGAGAGAGAGAGAGGTTTGTGAGGTTGTGTTTGGTTTTAAAGCAGGAGTTTCTGCTCATGTTGTGTTCCTCACTTCCCATAAACTCCCTTTCCTGTCATTGCTTTTATTGTCTAGATTTCCTGCTACAACCCAGGCAAGCACAGAAACCCTCTCTATCTCTTCAGCGTCTCTTATTTTTACTCTTATTTTACACATCTTTTTCTTCGCTGTACATGGCAGCGTAATGTATGCAGTGTGAAGGTCATGGTAGCGCAATCGGTAGATGACTAAGCACACATACTGTACATGACGTCTCATGGCGGTATGCCGGTTATCAGCCCCAGACATCCTCCCACCTCCCCACCCCACACACACACACACACACACACACACTATCGGTTGCACATTATTTCAGAAATTCTTCATCATCAGTGATGGTGTCATTATGTTTAAACTATCAAACAAACGATTTGTATAACTGCGTATATAATATTCATGGCATATTTCACGTTAAATATTTTGGGAAAAAAAAAATAAAACCATAACACCCAGAGAGATCATTTATCCCTCAGTTTGGACCCCAGCCATAGCAACAAACGACCATTTGCAAATCAGGTGGAGAAAAGAAAGCAAAAGTATTTCATGAGTGTTATTCCCTGAGGTCTAGATATTACATTGATGCCAACATATGAACTGCTATTTCAAGAAAAAGTGGACATTGGACTTGAATAAAACAAGAGGTGAATGCTGGGGCCGCTTATCCTTCAAGCCAAAGGCACAATTAAAAATAGTGTATAAATATCTATATTTATATGCATATAAAATAGAAATGATCGAACCTACAACACACTACAAGCTGTTAATTACTAGATGGTTACAGCAATATTTTGTCAATTTAGTCACATCCTACCATATGTTTACCTCAGTGTCTGCTACAGTGTGTGCTATGTTCTCATTCAAAGCAAAGAAAAGCCATTTCCTTTATCAGTCGGCATTTTCTATCCCAATTTTTCAGGCTTAAAGCTAGGGGAATGTTTAAAAGCGGTGGTCTGGACTCATCTTCAAAGATTGGTATATTTTCTTCAGGCACTCGTATCTCTTAACTTATAAAGCGCAAAGTAAATAAAATGCATTAGTAAATAATGTGCTTTTTTTATATGCAAGCTTTATGTGACACGGACAGCAGCATAGACACTTTGACAGCTGCGTTCCTTATTGATTAGTGTAGTGTGTAAAATGAGGTTTGTTGAATATTTCCAGGTGACAAATATAAGTAAAATTGGTGATTTTTTCAGCATGGGGACGACAGAGCTCATAAAATGTGAGTATAATTTTAAAGAAGCTGTCATGCTTTTTGTTTTTTCCCCCTATTCAAATTTATTTATATGGCACATTTAACAAGAAATATAGTCAGAAGGTAGCATTACATAAATCTGTATGTGTATGAACGTGATCCCTATTGAGCAAGCCAGATGTGTTTGTGACAAGGAAAAAACTCTATATGAGACAGCAACCTTGAAAGGAAGTTGACTTGGATTTAACACAGATCTAGAAGGAGTAATGAGATGATAAATATCCACTTTGAATACATTCTGGATAGAATGCTAGTCCACATACACAGAATGCTTTGAATCTTTCCACATGTTGTAGTGTTACTCACTGAAAGTGAAATGGGCTTGATTTTTATTTTATTTATTTAATTTTCTTTGCATTGTTTACTGCAAACGGGAATCATTTTTCTACATAATCTCCATTTCGTTTTAAGTAAAAACACTTCTTTCCGTTGCCGCCGATGCACCATCTGTTCCACGTCTTCGTCTGACTTTAAGGTCTTTCCACCCGATGCCTCCTTTAGTGGTCCAGAAACAGAATGCTGTGTGAGTGATGGCTGATGACTCATCTAAATTACAGCATGCAGCCTGTTTATGCAATTTCTTTCACACTTTTAAGACTTTTCATTTGACTCACCCTTGTATGTCAAGACTTTACACAACTTGAGTTTATGAAACATTGGCTAGTTGTTTGAAATAGTGTTTAAAGGGGAAAAAAAAAAGTCAAACAAGAACAAAAGGTTCTCTAGTCTGACGTGACTGAACATTTTGACTACTAGGCTCTACATTTTGCAGAAAACCCAATGCTGCTCATTGCTTTTAGACCACCATGCCTACAGTGAAGCATGGGGGTGGTACGGTAGCATCATCTTAAGCCTTCTCTGAAAAAACATTCTTATCCACTTCTTATCAAGACTGGACTGCAACTCACTGTTAGTCCTCCACAATTTGTCCTCTGCAAATGATCCAAAATGCATCTGCATGAATTGTTTTCAACCTGCCAAAGATCCTCCTGTTGCAATCCCTTCACTGGCTTCCCGTAGCTCTACACATCAGATTCAAAACACTGATGGTTGTCTACAAAACCAAAAACGGACCTTCTTCCTCTTATCACTCCTCACACTGCACCTCACTCCCTCAGATCTACAGCACTGCTCGACTGGTCCCACCGTCTCTCAGCGTAAGAGGAAGGCATACACCAAGACTCTTTTCTGTTTAGGCACCGAGGTGGTGGAATGAACTTCCTCTACTGTATATGTCCGAACAGCTGAGTCACTGGATATCTTCAGATGACGTGTGAAGACCTTCCTCTTCCAGAAACACTTAAACTAGCACTTGTCCATGCTTGTTTTATGTGTATATTAAAAAAACAACCCTGAAGTGTTTTAGGTTGATGGTATCCTAACTCTGTAACCTAGTGAACCAGTGTTAATGTGTTCATTGAGACTTAAAAGCACTTTTGTACGTCGCTCTGTATGTAGACCATGTCTCCCCTAATGTTGGAGGAGCATTTTCCCCCACAATAATCTGTGGTTTTTCTAACCGTTCCCCTTTTTTTCTTTAATTACGTCAAACCATGAGCCTGAGTACCTGAACTAAAAGTAGAACAGTCCTTTCGCTTCTCAAAAGATAATGGGAGGGAAAAAAAGACACCCAAACTCTGTCAACAGAAGAAAACTGATGCGTAACAGTTCCCCCGGAGCGTGAGTGATTAGGGGTGACCTTTTTCCTCATCTTCCTTTAACCAAGTCTCTACGGATTGGACTAATAACCCAGGAATCAGTCATGAAGGGAACAGATTATGAATGAATATGTATGTCCATACTTACTCTAAATCTCCCATTAGAAAAGAGATGTGAAAGCATGCAAAGGCACACACAATTTGGAAGGGATTTGAGCTGGTCTAATGTTGACTAAGTAAGTAATTAGGCTGACGGTGAGGGGAATTACAGTTGTGTTTTACTCTAGACTTTATCTTTTGATCATCCTTGGTAACTCTGGATGTGGATCCCTCCTGAGCATGGTTGTTAGCATAGCATGCCGAGTACAGCTAGTTCCCATGACCCCGTCATAAGTAGAAAATACAGCAAGTCCTCAATGACCTAGCCTCTACACAGAAGTCTTAAAGAATGGAGGTTACGTAACAAACTGCAGTACATTTAGCTAATGCAATCTAATAAAACGTTTACAGTAAATAATCCTATCTGCTTATAAAGATTTTAACAATGGTGGTAGTCCTAAAATGAAATCGCTAAATCACTATTACATGCATTGAAGTATCGTATCGTATCCTACACGCCAATGATTTTGTCATTAACAATTAAAGATTTAAGACCAAATGAAAGGCCCTACTCTGTATAGTGTTTCTAATCAACTGCTTAGTAAGTGTAGAATTTTGCTGAACGTCACCAGAGCATGGATCATGGAATTCCAAACATGGAACTCTAGAACTCGGAACTTGGAATTCCGAACTCAGAACTGGGAATTCAGAATTCCAAACTGTTCAAACAAGTGAGTCTCCTTTTATACATAAAGTTAGACCTTGAGAGCCCTCATAGGATGTAAATATTTTTAAACAGGGTCTTCACATACAGCAACATAAATTTCCAGTGTAAAAACACCTCATGAAGAATTCATGAATACATTTATTCGTATCCAGCTTGATAAATGAGACCCGAACCGTGAATCAGCACAAATTTGTAATTAATTTACAGAACTATGACCAACGAACCTTCGACTGAGAAGCAGGTCTTTTAGCGTTTTGTAGAAATGCTCATGTGAGAAATGGTGAAAAGTAAAATCACCAGTATTTTATAGCCCCAAACGGTGAAAATCAGTTAAGATGGATTCTACATGCTCAAATCCTTTTCTCTGACAGGTGGTACCGTGAACGTGTTAAAGCTCTCATCAAAACATTGTCTGAATTACAAGATGATGTCGTGAAATGTCTCCTGGATGTATTCCAGTGTGAAAGTACAGACTGCAGCTCACACTGCATGAATAAAAAACCTTATTAGCGGTAAATGACGAGTGAACCGGATTTGTGAGGTTAAGCCAGGAAAGTTTTTTTTTAATCAATACTTAAATACAAAATAAATCAGGAGCATGAAAAACATGTAATGAATCTGGGATTCATTGAGCACCAACAGTCCATGAGCTGAAAAATGTCTTAATTTTTTTTGTCATTGAAATATTAAATATTGCCACTAAAAAAAAAAGCATAAAGTGTCTTTGTAGAACAAAAAAAAGAGAGACGCTGTTTAGACAAGCATGGCCTAATTAAGCTATTTATATTCTCTCTCTCTCTGTAGCAGCTAAATATATTCAATCATTTAAGTGAAAGTGTGTTCACACACTCACCATGTCACCGATAAAGGGCCCACATGCAATTAGCCACAAATAAGCTGCTCTAATTAGAGTCATTTCTCCTGTAAGAACGACTTCAGCACACAAATAGCAGGTAGAGAAAGTTTTCTAATCAAAAGCTATCGCAAATACTGCACAACCGTCAAAATGCTAACGCAACGGTCACTTCTCTTAAGCTAGGATGAAGAAATATTGATTCAACCACCACACATCTATATTAGTTGACATTATTCTCATGTCTTTCACGTTTCCTATCAAGTCTCTTGCTCGTTGCCTGTCTCCCATGGCAACGTGCTAATGAGAGTCCGCCATAATCGTTGCATGCTGCCTGCCAGCGTTATCGGCAGGACAATCTCTATTTCCTTCCACAACCCCCCCACCCCCCACCCTTTTGATTTGATGGATTGGGAAGAACCTTCCAGATGAATGAGACATGATAAGGAATAAAAGATTTCAGAGCTGACTCCAGAAAATCTCTGCCTAATGAGGCACACGAGATGAGCTGAAACAGATGTAACACACTGATGCAGATTCGTTACAGACACATAAAGGCAAGAGAGAAAATGGTTTGTCATTGATGTAGCAGGCAAAACTGTAAATACCTGTGGATTTTTGTGTGATTCTTTTGTGTGCTGAGGCCAAAACATGGTCCGATCAGGTGCAAACTGTTGGCTGTAAAGTTTACCTTCATGCTATATGTGTATAGACTGATGATAAATGTGTGTCTCTGAGGACGCTCATTATTCTCTGAACTGAATACAGTCTCGTTGCATGCACCTGTGCACAAGTAGAAAACAGTAGTGTGTGTGTGTGTGTGTGTGTGTGCATGTAAGCGAATTTCATTGCTGTACTTTTGTACACATTTATGTATGCATGTGTGGGAGCAGAGACAGATCTGAACCACTGTTGTTAAATCTTATCCATCCATCAAAGCGATTGCATGCTCACAAACTCACACACACACAAATGCAACCACACACCCACACAGCATGTGTGAGGCTGTCACTTTTCCTTGGTCTCCTCCTCTCCCCTGGGGCTGTGTGTACTGCTGTAATGGCAGTGTGAAATGTATTCCTGCAACAGATTCCTCTGTGGAACAGAAAATGTTCAGGGTCCAAGTCTGAGTCCACAACCACGAATGAATTTCATCATAGTATATCTAAAATGCCTTTAATTATTTATCACAAAAAGGATTGAATACTGCATTTAAGTATTAAACAATGGCACATATTTTAGTATGAAGAATTTGTCTGAAAGGCAGCACGCTGGTAAAGTGATGCCTCCACACAGTTCCAGAGTTCGATCGTAAGCTCAGGCTGTTGTCTGTGTGGAGGTTTGTTCTTACGTCTGCGTGAGATTCCTCTAGATTCTTCAGTTACTCCAGTCTCCAATGAGCAAAAACATGCTGGTAGACAGACCAGCAATTCTAAATTGGCCTTAAGTGTCTGTGTGTTTGTGTTTGCATGGTTCCACTTTTGACGGACTGCCATCTTTTCTAGTGTGAATTTCTGCCTTGACTCCAATGTTCCAGGCATAGGCTCCGGCTGTTTTAGCTGCAAAGGGGAAAACCATTCAGCTATTACCTGCCCATACATATTTACAATATAGGTCCTTCTGAGGATCTTCAACCTCTATCCTCTGCTTATGCAAGTGAATCATATCTTTCCTCCATGACAGAAGAACAGTTTTCTTGGTATGGGAAGCTGCTGGTACTGTATGTACTGACCACAGCGAGGAACACTCTGCAGGTTCTGGACCTCAGATTCCACCAAAAGATCTGACCAGTTCTCCTGCAGTTCCCCACTGATTGCATGAAGATTATCAGTAGCACACATTTGGTTAAGGTGATGGTATGAGAGCACCATGTGGCACCATACAGTTCCCCAGCCTCTAAGGCAGAGACAGTACAATTTGGGTCCTCAAGAGATGGACAAGATTTGAGTCTTCAACAGTTTTGAACCTGGGCCTCTCCTAGACCCTGACACATTTTCATTCAAGGCATTTGAGGCTGTGTATAATAATATTAGCTGACCATTAATAATAAGAAATATCTACCTCACACTGGGAAAAACGGGTGGCTAGTATTCTCTGAAAATCTAGTTGTCTCATGTTTTAAATAATTTGCTCTTTTCTGAAATCACTGTGAGACTGAGCACTTAGGGAGGCTGGACCGTTTCTCGGTGGATGTGGTTTGACAACAAAGCCACTCTCATATTGCCATATGTATCTGCTGGGACACACAAAAAAGCAAATATTAATTCCTAAGACATACAACTCTTTATGTACCTTTTGTCTAGCCAAGAGTTGCTGCATGAACCCTATTAATAGCTATTATTTCACTCGACTTGACCTGCTGTCCCTAAAGACTCAAAGGAAACATGCATTAAGACTCTTTTGTGGTAATAAAGTGGTGGAATGAACTTCTCTTGGCTGTCTAGACAGCTCAGGCACAAGGACTTTCTTTTTTTCAGAGGAAACACTTAAGGAAGAACTAGCTCTAATAAAAAAAATTGAATAAATATTAATCATAATTGAATTGCTCATTAATTTGTGTAATTTGCAAAGATTTGGTTTGAAAGTGAAACATTTTAAAAAATTGGGACAAAATCTGTGCTTAGATTATGAAGTATGGCTGTGTGAATACAGACCACAAAGTGTGCCTGTCCTTTCTTGTTCTCTATTTTCTGACTCTTAGATGGAGTCATTAATCACCGCAGCAACAGTTTTGCCAACTCCCTTTAGGTGTTGGACCAACAGGGTGCATGGGATGGGAATATAGAGGTGAAGCAGTTGCAGTGAGGGACAAGAGTGTAGATATGAGGAAAAGCAAAGGCATTGGTGAAAAACAGTCCTTTGTGACTGTCACTGTTCTCCAGTTTGCAGAACTTGATTAATAGCAGGACATCCATCATTACAACCCAGGTGTGTGTGTGTATAGGTGTGCATGTACTTAACTGCCAGAACAGTATAAAGCCTTTACTGTAGATAAATGAGTTTATTATTAGTCTTATGTCCAGTTAGAGGTGGCACAGTGGCTTAGTGGTTAGCACATTTGCCTCACACCTTGATATGATTCTTTTCAACCTCTGCCTTGTGTGTGTGTGTGTGTGTGTGTGTGTGTGTGTGTGTGTGTTTGTGTGGAGTATGCATCTTTCCCCATGCTTTGGGGGTTTCATTCAGGCACTCCAGTTTTCTCCCCTAGTCCAGATTGGATACACAGCCTACGACACGTCTAGGGTCCAGGATGTCCCTCATCTTTTTCCCAGGGTCCCCTGAGAATCGATTAGATTAAAAAACTCAGCAATACTCTAATATTAAGTAGGTGAACATGTATTAAAAGTGTTTTTGGTCCTGGGCTACCGGTCGGAAGGTTGTGAGTTAATATCTGTTAAAGAAATCTGAATGTAAATCCTCACCAACAAAATAATTTAGGCTGAATTTACAGGATTAACATCTCGTATGTTTTTCATGATTTCAAATTTGTCAGAATTTACCCAAGTCAACTGATAGAAAAAAGGTTACTGAAATAAAACTGTACTTTTCCTTCAAACGCTTCTTCTAAAAATCCCATCCATCTGGTGTACATTTAGTTCTGCAGCTAGGCTGGATTTAAATGTTTTTAACACTAATTAGCAACACAAAACTAATTAGCAAATACACAATCATTTGTGTTGTCAACATATTAAATGACACATTAGAACATTAGTGCTTTCAGATAAGAGAAATAAACAATAGCGTGATCATTAGGAAGTGTTTGTTAATATGTTTATCATGGACTGAACTGAATGTCACTTCCCAGGCTGTTTTCTCCTTAGGGAACATCTGCAGGGGATTGTGGATGAATCTAAAGCACCCTGCTTGGCACTACAGATGTAATAGATATTTAAATTAGTACTACTTTTTAACTTGTTTTTTAAACAACATACTTCTAACCCTTTGTCCCATGTGACTATACTCTGCTACGACTAATATGCTAGTTTTGTGCTTTAAACTAGCCTATTATTTTAGCATGCTAGCAAAAAAGTTAGCTGTTTTCTTCTTATTTACGTTTCAGTGGTTCCCGTGTAACAAGTGTTGGGCTCGATTTGTGAAAATAATGAGTAATGTTGAGACTTTGACATGAAAATACAGTAATACCTCGAGATACGAGTTTAATTCGTTCCGTGACCTTGCTCGTATCTCAAATTGCTTGTGTCTCAAAGCAATTTCTCCCATTTAAATTAATTGAAATCCCATTAATCCGTTCCAGCTCGCAAAATTCCACTCCAGTTGTTTTGTTTGTGTTTTGAATATGAAAAATGTACAGTACCTGTATTTATAAATGACAAATATTGTATAAAAACATACAGTAATAAAAGAGAATGTTAAAAAAATAAACTGGTTTTACTATAAAGTGTATTATTTACCTTGGAGATCAGACGACTTGAGCTAACGGAAGATGCGCACGGAGTTTGAGGGAGGAGTAAACATGCGGAGGAGTTAGGAGGAATTACACTTTCGTTCGGTTACTCGCTACTGTACACTCTTAATGCTACTTTACACTTAAATGGAACTTAACTAAACTTCACTAAAATTAATGAACTTAATTAATGAACCCATGGTTTTAAATGCGATAAAGTTGTTCTGTACGCAAAATAAAAGCACAAAATACAGTACGAGCACAGCTTTACACAAGAGTTAACAAAGCGAGCTACACAAACAATAGCCGAGTGAGACTCTGGAAGCTGAGGCGGGGGAAACAGCGCACACGTTGTTGTTGGGAATCTTTGTTTCGGCGACGGCGGCTCGGATGCTCGTATCTCAAAAATTTGTTCGTATCTCAAGGCAAAAATTTGGTCGAATCACAGCTCGTATCTCAAAAAATTCGTACGTCAAAGCACTCGTATCTCGAGGTATCACTGTACTGTATAATGTGCATTGTACTGTTCTTCATAGAGCTCCCATAAGCACAACATACATAGCATGTTAGGTTTAAAAGAAACATGTGAGGTGGAAATAAAAAGATTACAAAAAAGTTACTTTTCTGTGGCTGAATAACAAACAGTTTGAAATAATGTTTGTAATGTATGCGCGTTCTGCTACACCTTTGTGTTTTACTCCGAGCAGTAAGCAGACACAGTGAATGGGAAACGATTTGGGATTGTGCCAGATTGTACGTCTGACTAAATATCAGATTCTTCACGAAGACAAGAAAATAAACAAAAGTGAAAGGAACGGAAAATCGACGCATTGCTTCATCAACCCTGATTACTAACACCTGCATTGTTTTTCAAAGCTCATTTTGGGACTGTACAGTACATTTACCCACCTTTTCACTGTCTTGGTTTTCACTCAAAATTAG
>NC_083469.1:24242079-24357079 GCF_030014155.1 Tachysurus vachellii
AGAAGGTCTGGGACTATTTTATTTTGTTTAAAGAAAATGCCGACTTCAGGCAGCAACAGGCTGGAATGTCTGTGATGTTACTCTGCTTACTGATAATTTGCAAGAATGCCAGAATCTTACAGTCAGTCCAATCACTTTATCAGGGTAAGGGTCATATTGGATTATTCCAGGAACACTAAGCATGAGGTGGTCCTGGAATTCACCCTGTGGTCATATGGACAATAGGTGAGAGGTTGGAAGAAACCAGATAACATGGAGAAAATCCACATGGGAATGGAGCTGACTTAAAGTCAACATTAAGTAAATAGAGCTCTAGGTTAAGTGGGGTTATCCTGGAGCTATGACGATGCAACAGTCCCATCTGTGAAAATGTGGTTGGTGTTGGACTAAATGAAGCTGACTTGATCAATATCTGCTTTGAGAGGAGAGAGTAAACCCACATTGGAATGGGGTAATATATAAAAGTCCACAAAAACAGTAACTAGAGATCAGGGTCCTGTCTGTCTGTCAGGTCTCCTGTCTGTGCCACTTTTGTTAGTGCTGTTCAAAATATCAGCTTTGCAGAGGTTCCTGAGTCTACAAGGTGATGCCTTGAGGATGTTAAAAGATTACGAACGCATGAATAACGAAAGTTTGAATAACTATTGAATAATGATGGGACTGTTGTTGAGTCCCTAAACACCATTCTTAAAAGGAAAACCCATGTGAGCAGATCCAGGAAAAAATATGAGGCTAGCAAGATTTATATAAAGGGTGCCTTCTCTGACCTTTTAAATCTTCCTCAAGAGCTGCTTGTATTTACCAGTAGGAGAAACCCCTGTTGAATAGTGCTTTCTGTTCTTCTCGATCAAACTCCAAGTGTGGACATCCACTAAGACCCTTCATTATCAGGGTTCAACATCAATTACACTCAAGAAAGAATGTATCTGGTTTGTCAGCATGGGCTGTAATCCTACACTGGGGAAAACAATATGCTTTCGAAAAAGCTTGTTTCAGTTTTGATATGGAGTAAGCTTTACTTTTTTTCTACTAAGGGATACAAAAGACCACAGACTTTTAGCTCAAGTCAAGTCAAGAAGCTTTTATTGTCATTTTAACCATATTTAGCTGACTCAGTACACAGTGAAATAAAACAACGTTTCTCCAGGACCCTGGCGCTACATAAAATGACATAAAGCTACATAAAACAACACAGCGCTTAGGACTTATGTCCTAGAGCACCATTTAGTATCTGGCATGGCCCCTGCGTGTGACTCTATCTTGGAATCTTACTCCAATCACTATACCAACCCAGCCAAAATGTCTAATATATACTGTTAGTGACAACTATTCATTTTATTCTGAATAAAAGGTTAAACATGGTCAGTTCCCACTAGTGTGTAACCAGCAAACTAGATTGCTAGCAGTTATCTATCTAGAGCTGGCAGGTGGATATGGGAGTGTTTGCAAATGTCTAAATTGTAACATGTGGAACGGGATGGTGTTTGCAGGTTTTCACTCCAAATGAGCAGAAGACGCACCTAAATCTACTGAAAGCCAAAATTAACATGAGGAATCAGATGTAGCTCCTGCAAGAAAACCTGCACCCACACCAGGCCTCACCACACGGATCATGTTAATGTTCATCATTGTTTGTCCTTCTAATGCAGTAAATGAGTTAGAAAGCTAATCTCATTAACCAGCATTGGCAGGTTTTAGCAATAACTTCTTCAAATATCATGCAAAAGACCTGGAACTCATCCAAACATTGCAGGTATTGGGAAAGGGAGATCCACTGCATAGAGAAGTGTGGAAAACCTCCTTCCTCCTTCTCTTTCTTCTTCTTCCTCTTCCTCCTTCCTCCTTCTTCCTTCTTCTTCTTCTTCTTCCTCTTCCTCCTCTTTCTACTTCTTACTCCTTCTTCCTCCTTCTTCTTCTTCTTCTTCTTCTTCTTCTTCTTCTTCCTCATTCTTCCTCCTCATTTTTCTTCTTCTTCTTCCTCTTCTTTCTAGGTTATCTAGAACAACCGATAAAAACCACAACACAACTTTTGTGTCCATGTGTCAAAAATGTAAAAACCTACACATTAAAGTCTAAATTCCATGGGTCAAGGTGAGTCCAATGCACCAGACGACATCCATTTTTTTATAGTAAGCTAATTAGATTTTCTGCCACCTTGAAGAGAAAAAAAATGTCCAAGAAAATTTTGGCTATTTCTACAAATTTTGTCTAATCATCACTAAATTGTACACGTCATCTTCAGATTGCACATGTTGAATACTCCAAATGGCCAATAAATCTGACCGCCAAGGACTTGACAGACTTGCATCTAACTTTTTTGCTGCTCATCCTAGATATTTCCTCCTACGGTCTTACGGAAACTACGATTCACTCTTCAATTTGTTTGCTTGCCAAATTTTGTGTGACTCCTTATGTCCATATTATATAAAACAGCCCTACATCTAACTTAGTAATTTAAGGGATGTGACTGAAAGCATATCTATTATTATTAATAATAATTCTTTGTAATAATTCTTTGAATATGAAAAATGTATAGTACCTGTATTTTTGAATGACAAATAAAACATACAGTAATAAAAGAGAATGTTAAAAAAATAAACTGGTTTTTCTATAAAGTGTATAATTTATTGCATGTACCAATAATTTATTATTATTGGTACATGCAAATAAAGCAAAGCCTGAAATGGATAGTTAATTATGTTATTGTTTTCCCACTCTTTTTTTTTTTTTTTTTTTTATCTGTTTATTTGTTTTCCGGGTATGAAACCCCAGATGAATACCGTAACGGATACAGTGTCCTGTGCTCTGTACATCATTCTGTTTTATCACTGTTTGGAGAGAACTGCAGATGAATTTCCATAGACGTGTGGCTTTCTAGTTTTATTCATCATCAGTTCTTTTTGTTGCTTTCTTTGCTTTCTTCTGTATCAATATGATGGCAGAGAGAGAGAGACACAATAGCCAAGGTTTTTAGCTAGAAGTTTTCTCCCGCATCCTGCCTTATCTTTACATCCTGTATTTTCAACATGTCTGCTTCTCTTTATGCTTCTTCTCTTTATCTCGATCATCTCTGCATTATTCAACATCCAACTGGAACTTTAAAGCTGCAGTACAAGAAGCCCTGCACCCTTTCATTTAGCACACTGTTCTCACGGAATAATCACGGAACACCGTGATTACAGGACCATAATGAATTCTGAAATATTGAATCCTTAACATATATTTTTCTTCTTTTTAATTCTATAGTCAGATCAGGGTATGTTAATAAATGTAAAAAAAAAACTAGACCCCAGGTGATAATCCTGCTAACGTATGATCCAAAGCAAAATGTTCTTCTAACTCTGGAGGATTCACACAAGCCAATGTTTAGTAACATTTCAGATGAGGAATTTTAAGGTGGATATAGAATTATATGAAATGAGGGTCCTAGCTATAGATGGAATGTTGGATGGGTGGGTGAGTGGGTGGACGGATGGACAGACTGATTGGGTGAGTGGATGTATGGGATGGGCGGATGGCTGGACAGATGGATGGGATGGACGGGTGGGTGGGTGGGTGGCTGGATGGGTGGGTGGCTGGATGGGTGAGCGATTGGACGGATGGATGGGTGAGCGAGTGGACGGATGGATGGGTGAGCGAGTGCACGGATGGATGGGTGAGCGAGTGGACGGATGGATGGGTGAGCGATTGGACGGATGGATGGGTGAGCAATTGGATGGGTGAGTGAATGGACGGATGGATGGGTGAGTGAATGGATGGGTGAGTGAATGGACGGATGGATGGATGGATGGATGGATGGATGGATGGATGGATGGATGGATGGGTGAGTGAATAGATGGATGGATAGTTGGTTGGGTTGGTGAATGGGTAAACAATAATAATCGAACAATGGATGGATTGAGATTATAGAACAATGGATAGATGGGAGGATAGATATAGTTTATGAAACAAGGTACTGTATATGCAACCAAATATTACTTTACTCCACTTCAAGATTCCTGTCAGATGTCCTCTATGTTTTATGTTGTTTAACAAATGTAGGTGTAAATACCAGGGAAAAAAATGCTGAAACACTAAACTCTTGTCTCATATCCATCTTTTATCTTCCATCCAAATGTTTTTGTTGTATCGAACAAACAAATGAATTGGCCTTGCTGTTCCAATAGTTTGGGAATGGACTCACTCACTCATTTTCTACCGCTTATCCGAACTACCTCGGGTCACGGGGAGCCTGTGCCTATCTCAGGCGTCATCGGGCATCAAGGCAGGATACACCCTGGACGGAGTGCCAACTCATCGCAGGGAGGGAATGGACTGTGTTTCGTATTAATATAAGATTGTGTAATTTGCTTTAAGTTTGAACTGATTTGAGCAAACTGATTCTAAGCAATTTTTCAGTAACGTGTGTAACAGCCGAATAGTCTGATCTTGAACTTGAGTCTGGTCTTGCTGGTCTTGATGATTTCTGTTTTGACTTGGACTTATTGACATTGTATTTGGACTTGTCTTGGCCTGATTTTTTTTTTGTCCTTTGTTTAAATCTTTAATTTCTGTAGTTAAAAGCCTCTTTAACTCTCGGATGACTTGTTGAACTCTTAACAGCGTCTTTATTAGCCTGGAATTTCTGAATGAGCAAATGGTGGAATTATAATCAGGCTACTCAGATCTGTGAAAGGACCAATAATGAGTGTTAAAGAGAGATAATGTGGTGCATCCAAAAATGACACTAATCGTATGAGTTAAAAAAAAAGTCTCGGTAGATTGATTGGTTATTAAGTGTGGGGATAAATAACACCCAATGGGATGTGCTCTTAAAGGGAAATAATCAATTCTAATTCCATAGCAAGTATTTTGTCACCTATTACAAAGCTTAATCTGTTAAGATTAATCTTTTATATATTTATTATTATTTGTTACCATGGTTACTAAACTTGGCTAACCTCGCACTTGTGGCGCTGATAGTTAGTGCTGCTTAAGGTACGAGTTATCTGGAAAACTTCATCAAAGAAAGCATTTCCTTTTGAAAATGTAGTGAAGTGCAATTCTTCCATGGTTAAATGTTTTTGTTTTTGTTTGTTTTTTTTAAAGAGATACTGTATTCTACATGTATTTGTGTTAAATATACAAAGTGTTACTAATTTAGTTCATTCTGTTTTCTTATTTTTTAATCTAAAAGAATAAACGTGTTCCATTAAATGCGACGATCTCACGGTTTCACCTTAAAGGAAATCAGGGTGGATCGTTTCACCCAAATAAACATTAAAAGTACTGTAAATGTTCAGTCCAATCATTCCTATTCATAGTCTAAGCAATGTCTGCATTAATTACTCTCATCACACCGGTTGTTTTCTCCACATGCTGATGATCTGAAAACAGAGAGGAGGCGTGAATAAAATGCTAAACTGAGATTTAAATCGTAGATCTGCAAAATTTTGTTTGAACAGAAAGGCACGGTCATGAGAAATGTGTTGGGTGACCCGTCTCCATGGTGATGTCACCAGCCACAGGGGTCCACCCTCCTCATGGTACCATCAGGCTTCAGGGTTATTTTTTTTTAATAGTTTAACTCGTTTTGAGTTTGTTTAGAGTTAATTAGCACATGATTTAGGAACATGTGAGGAAATAAATAAAAACACTGAAGGAAACTCAGAAGAAAAAAAAGGCAGACTAAGACTGTGTAATGCTCTTAGAGGTCACCAGAGGTCATATTAGAGGTCACCAGAGGTCAGCTTTCATGACTCGGAAAACAGCAGACAACACTATAAAATTAAATATTACGTAATCAAGTTGATCTTGGGTTCAACGCAGGCTGTCGGTGCTGTTTGGCGTGTTCTTGTGACAACACTGAATAATTTGGCCATCTGCGTGCACCATTGCACAGTCAATATTGTGTAATTCTCAGTGTATTGTGTAATATTGTATGTGGAATATATTGTATTACTTGTATATTTTGTATCACTTAAGTAAGATTCATGAAACAAATGAAGTCGGATAATTGGATAGATGTTACTTAGGCATCCAGAAGAGTCAGAGTCTAGTAGTAATGACAAGTTCAGAAAGTTCTAGAATCTCTAGACACTTTAGTAGCCACTTTATCACAGGGCTTATCTGGGATACACCCTGTGCAACACACACATGCATACTGTACATGTACACATTTAGGGGCAATTTAGTTTAGCTAATTACCAACCATCATGTATTGAGGAGCTAGGATTAAAAGAAAAAACTGAATTAAACCCATTAGTTCACATACAGAATTCTACTGTATATCATCCGTTTTCTGCATTATTTATCATACACAGGGTCACTGAAAACCTGAATCCTATTTCAGGGGCACAATTCAGAGGAAACCCTAGACATGGTACCAACCCACCACAGGCCACCAACCAACACACTACAGATATTTAAGAGATGCCAGTCAGCCCTCAGTCAATGTCTTTGTACTAGGGAAACACGGATGCTCTAAGGTAAATATTTATTTTACATCCTTACATTGAGAAGAAGACAAAGAAGCATTTATTTTATCACACAAACATTACAGCACACTGAAATTCTGTTCTTTGCATCAGCATCAGAGTGTAGGGTCAGAAGTGCACCTCTGAAGCAGAGCAGGTTAAGGGGCTTGATCAAAGGTCCCAACTGTGGTAGTATGGCAGTGCTGGGGCTTAAACCCCTAATCTTCTGATGAGTAAAACACACCACTTTAACCGTTGCTGGCATGGTGGCAAACGAGGTAGCATTGCTGCTTGAAATCTCCCGGGTCCATTATTTGCTCCTGAGCCAGAAGGTAGCTTGAGTCTGTTAAATTGCCATGTGTGTGTTTGTGGTGCTCTGGTAGAGCATCTAGGGTGTATTCAGACCTCATAAACAGCCTTCCAAAAATCCATTGTGACCAAATGGATATTTGCAGAGCAGATAATTAATTAATTCATTCATTTTCTACTGCTTATCCAAACTACCTCGGGTCATGGAGAGCCTGTGTCTCAGGCGTCATCGGGCATCAAGGCAGGATACACCCTGGATGGAGTGCCAACCCATCGCAGGGCACACACACACTCATTCACTCACGCAATCACACACTACGGACAATTTTCCAGAGATGCCAATCAACCTACCATGCATGTCTTTGGACTGGGGGAGGAAACCGGAGTACCCAGAGGAAACCCCCGAGGCATGGGGAGAACATGCAAACTCCACACACACAAGGCGGAGGCGGGAATCGAACCCCCAACCCTGGAGATGTGAGGCAAACGTGCTAACAACTAAGCCACTGTGCCCCCCAAGATAATTAATTAAAGGTGAATAATTACTGATGACAAAGTCACTTGAACTTCACTGTAAACTTTGTACTTATTTTATCTCCAGCTTCACTGATCCACCGGACGTTGTCTTTTGACATCTCGTATATACCCATAAAACACCTGAGTCCTGATTTAAGGTGCTGCTGAAGGTGTTTACCAGGTGATTATGATGATGAAGTATTATTGAAGTACCACCTTGTACTAAATGGTTTCTTCATTATCGCATATTCAAATCATTGTTGGCAGCCTTGAAAAAGTGTCTTTAAAATGAGCAAACGTGTTATCCTTTTATGAAAAAAGATGCTTAATTGTTAGTTAGGTGGTGATGATGATTAAATGGACCTCCGCTTTGTTAAATGGGTTGATTTGCTACACACACATTTACCATTCATGGCAATGTGAGATGAGAGAAGTCTCTGTAGTGAATGAAGTCATTCAGAGTCTGAGCATAGAGGAGCTACCGGAAAGCTCAGGGAGAGAGGAGGAAAAAACAGAGAATAAGAAGCTAATATTCCGAGAGAGAGAGAGAGAGAGAGAGAGAGAAAGAGGTAAAAAGAACAGAACGTGCTTGAATGCAGCTGTAAGAGAACGTGCAATTCTTCTGCCAGGGAAAATGCTAATTCCTGGGGGTTTTTTTCTTGTCTATAGGTAAATTTCCTTTTAATGCACCACCACCAGAATGTGAAAAGAAAACTATGATGCTGAGTTCTAGAAAATATTTTTGTTCTTTTTCTGCTAGCTTTTCCCCTTTAAGAAATCATATAGTAAATACTAAATATTTTATTAAAATTAGTATTATTTAATTTAGGCTAATTATTTCACAAATTGTTTTTTCCAGTGTAAATTAAGTGTACAAATACTAACATCATAATAATAAACATACGGTTCAGCTTGTATTCCTTCTGTATGAGGTTAGCATGAAGAGATCAATAGAGAAAATAGATAGATGATGAGCCTTGTGTTTAAACGCAGTCAGTGACTTTTACCTCAAGTGATGAGACCGACTGATGATGTGGACGAAGCAACAGCTCCTTCCCTTTTGTAGTTATCTTTAGATTTGCTCTGCATCATCTTTTTTTTTTTTTTAATTAGTTTATATGTGTAGAAGTAGATGTGTCTTTCAGTTGAGTTGAAATAAAAACTGAAACACGATTTTTCAGTTTTTCGGAGGGGGATTTTAAACGACTAGAACGAGATTTACTTGAGATCCTGAAATAGAAATGTATTACAGTTCAGAAAATTCTGTGTACTTTATGCAACATACTAATGTATCTTTACATGGTAGCTATTACACACACACAAGGATCAAGCAGGCTTTTGTTTCCGATTATGAATGTTGAGTGCCCTCTTGAGGAAGAAGCCAAGCTTGACAATTGTTGCTCTCAAGACCCGTCTCCATGGTGATGTCACCAGCCACAGGGGTCCACCCTCCTCATGGTACCATCTGGTCCAAAGCGGAGGTGGAACTAGGAACCCTGATGACCTCACACACACACACACACACACACACAAATGAAACAGGAATCCCATCTGTTTTCTCTTGCCTTAACCATATGACTCATCCATTACACTGATGACACACATTTATATAGGATTCCGTTCAAAATTCAAAAACACATTCATCCATCTTCATTGACACACCTGTGCACATTGGTGGATCTTTCATTTCGTCGCCGCCTCACAACTTCAGGGTGTTCGATTCAGTCCTGAGTTTGAGTTACTGTTTTTTGGGAGTCTCAAATGTTCTTCCAGTTTCTGTGTGACTTTCCTCTGCTATTCTCCTACCTCACACTAAAGATAAACACTGAAGACATATGATGTTTAAATTCGTATATCAGCCCAAGTAAAGTGCTGATCATCTCTCAAACTTGCCTTTCTATAAAAGCCATCATTTTGTCAAATTTGACTGAGAAAATATGCAAGGTAATAATTTTCTTTTCCTCAGAATAATCCCAAGGCTTCAGGTAGAAAGACTGTCGGTGCTAGTGCATGTTCAGCATGGTCCTGCTATCACACAAGCAGCGATCCAAATAAAATAAGGTAAATCTTCCTCAGAGGCAGAATGGAATTGAGAGACTAAATACGGCCTCAGAGGCAGAATGCCGTTCCACAATTTTAATAACCTGTTGCTTTGTATTGCATCGACTGAATGTTAGCAGCAAGCTAGAAAGACAAAAAGGTTCATAGCTAACAGCTAGATAGCTAGGAAGCTAACAAGCTTGCACTTTATTCATATATTTATACAATTATTTATACAAGGTTTCTTCATTACTTATGAGGTCCACTTTGCTCATAAATAAGTGTTTTGTTTCTTATTGGGTTTTCTTTTTAGTATAGAAATAGCAAGTCCACAATATATGGCTAATTAGCATCCTTGCTAATGGGATGAAGACATTAATGACATTCTAATGATTTTCTCTAAAATATAATCATCTCTCAGTGACTTTACCAATAGGTAATAAAAATGATTTCTGGAATGTAGCAGCTATTTTGCAGAGGGTGTTTGTCTTCAGGTTACAGGACAGGATGAATGTTACGATTGGAAACTGTTAATGAATAAGTGTGTGTGTGGTCCGACTCTTTCAGACTCATCAGGAACATTCTTCCTCTAGACTTATTTTTGTGCTCTCTGTCTCTCTTTTTCTTTCTCCTTCTGGCATGTAGAGCGAGGCAGTGAAGCACAGCGCAGCAAGTTTCTGTCTGTCACAATCACACGTTTCCCATTAATGTGACAAACACTGTTGACATCCAATTCCCCCCCTGTGCGTTCCTGCTTCGTACAAAATGGATGATGAAGCTGGGAACCAGTTCAGTGGAAAACCCTGTTTCTCTGTCTGTCGTTTGGGGACAAATCTACACCCATAACATCATCATGCACATGAATGACATCTCATTTGATAATAAGTGATAGACTACAAGCTATGATGAAGATAGAGAAAAATGTGCAATGGCAGGTTGTCACTGTGTACATGCTCTCTACTGTAGCCTCTCACACACACACACACACACACACAGAGCTACAATCTGTTGTTGTGAAACATCTTTACTTCCCGTCAGAATGATCAAAAATCACTTTTTGAGTCCTGAAATTCTCTCTGGGCTCTTTGGACTCTAACTTCTTGCAGGACTCATTTTATTTGGCTTGAATATGGAAATGTGACACTTTTTTTTTGCTGAACTGGATAGAGATGATGTACTAATACAAACACTGTGTGACCCACAGCAAAGTGGAAAAGCTTTATTTACTAGGAACCACTGCCATCTCCTGGATGGTGTCAATGGCATCACATATAAACACCAGTAGTGTTTACGCGTGTGCTATAGTATTCACTGATTTTGATATAAAGAGCCATCTAGCACAAGTAGCCTTCATTTTAAGTAAGGAATAAAACACTCAGGGTGTGAGGGTGTTAAGTAATAGGAATTTTACGTCCCAACATGTTTGATGTCTCTTGCACCTCCGCAGTTTGGGATATTGTGGTTAGGATGTTGGGTTACTGATTGGCAAGAAAAAAGAAAATCTTACATAACAGATTAAGAGTAAATAGAATTTTTTATTTTTTTTTTACAGATGTCTAAATTTCCCTAAGGTGTGAATGTGTGTTCATGCTGCCTTGAGATCCCCAGATAAACGGGTTTAACAGATCGCACACAATATGATGGTAAGTAGAACCTTTTAATATATAAATAAAAATTCATTTTAAAAAAAGTGTTAGCAGAACATAAACATTAACGATATTTTTCAAATAAAATCGACAGGAATGTGGATTATCTTCGTTTGGCCCTTAGTTTCTCCAGGGTTTTCTGTTGGAAAGAGAAAAAGATGTCGCACTTTAGCCTCTGCAGTCAGTACAGTTTAAATTCACACACAAGCAGTTCAGCTGCTCCTTACCGTTTTGAACTCTTTTGCTTTTTCTCGGTTCTTAGCATAAGCATCTTGGCAGCTGTGCTTCACTTCCTTCAACTGACTGCATGACCTGTATAAAGGGCACAGCGAAAACAGGCTCCAATTAAAAAAATCATTGGAGTACAAATGTAAAATTCTGCTTTACAACATTTCTAGTCCTAATTCTAGTCAATGTACCTAGTGGTAGACTGGGATAGCTCGGGTTCCTCAAAGCTTTTTTCTGGAAGTGCGCTAATCCTCTCAGCAACGTTCTCCAAACCGGACACTTCTACTGAAAGAGAAAAGGTGTGTCAAAAACACCTCTAAATTTGTTAGATTTTAAGATTAGCATGACTGCTAAGCAATGCTAATCTTAAAATCTAACAAATTAGGTTAAAACTGTGGCAACTAAACTTAAAGAAACTATACTTGAGGGTACTTTGAAATACTTCAGTCGTCTTGTTCTTACCTTTATGTGAGACGGAAGCTTCTAGAGTCCTTAATTCGCTGTTGCTGCCCTGCAAAGGTTATTCAAATGAGAAATTATCCTCAAAAAACGCACTCGCGGATGTTATCTTTACGTATAGAGCGTAGAGTAAAATAACATTTCCGACTTTCCAATTAAAATGAACTGTTTTTAGACAAAATACATTACATTTTTAAATGCCGATAAACAAATTTTAGAATATTCTAACTCTGGAGACTCCTTCAAAAACATAGCACACCAACAATTACGCAATTAAATACTGCATTAGACTTATTTTAGAGGACTAATAGAACATAAGAGGATATTTCTAAAAAAATGGACGTACTATTTGCATTCACAACACAAATGGGAATTTTCTCCATTTTATCGTACACAGAGTTGCAGGCAGCCTGGAGCCTGTCGCAGGGGACTCGGTACACAAGGACACTGGACAATTTAAAGATGCCAATCATGTCTTTGGACTGTGTGTGTTTTCCCCCAAACTATGAATCTAGCACCGTATCTATTACTGCTCAAGAATCTCATCAAACTTCTAGAAACTTTTGAATTTACCAGTGTCCATTCCCACTGTGGAAAGCCTGGAGACGATGACTGGTCATCTGTAGTGGAGACGTGTTGGGAAAGGCCACAATCGAGCCAATCTGAGGCAGTTGTCTCTGTGTTAGTGTTAGAGGTCTCGAGAGGTGGATTTAACCCAAGTTGGAGACTTACGGAACAGTCAGTCATGTCGTTGTTTGTGATCTCAGGAGAAAGAGACTGGAAAGTATCTGATTTGATGCAAGAAAGGAACAAAAAAAAAAAAAACGTGTCACAAACACACTGTACAAAATAATAAAAATAAAAGCTTATAGATGACAAAGTCCTAACCCTGCACAGTGGTGTTCATGGAATTGCTGTCCTCCAGGTTGCACTGTAATGGGAGCGTTGGTGGTTGTACTGTTTGGAGCGTTCCAGCGTCAGTGTTCTGTTCTGTACAGATGCTGAAAGCTGTGGTCCCGCAATCTGGAGCAGTTACTACAAAAACCCCGTCTCCTAGAGACAATATAAAAGAAGCACAAAGCTGAGGAGGCTAGCATCTATAAACACAGGCAAAACACCACACAATTTCAGAACACACCATTCTATCAATGCAAGGATCTGACTTACAAACATGCTATAAGTAGAGAAAACTTATATGTATGTATGTGTGTGTGTGTATATAAAATATATATATATATATATATATATATATATATATATATATATATATATATATATATATAAATATAAATATTATATATATATATATTTTATATACACACACATACATATATATACATACACACACAAACTGTCATTGGTGAGATTTGGCAAGTTTGTGGAAAACAAACTAAAACTTGGTTTCGCCTTGTCTGTGTTCACATCAGTGCTTATTTTAAATGTCCAAACCTACTCTAGATAAAATGGGTGGCTTCAATTACCTGTATGAACCGATCGGAGGGATTTATCCAGCTCTTCTGTGTATTTATCGATAATGTGCTGTAGACTGTTACTGCTGCTGGAGCAGGTGAGAGATGCTCCAGGCAACCCATTACTGAACAAAGAAGAATCTGAGAAAAGGGATGAGAAAAAAAAATGTGCAGTGTCTTAGATAAGGCTAAGAATAAATCCGTTTGGGAGGGAAATCTGAGATTTTGATATTTTAGCATGGTAGCAATAGTATCATAAGGGTTCTTTGGTTGTATAATTGATCATAAACATACCTGTAATGTTGAAGTTGGGATCAAGCTCGCTAGAGAAGTAGCTGCCTGTTGAGAGGGTGGTCGAGGAGAGAAAATCTTTCATACCAGATGCTCCATCATGTGGTAAGACCAGCTCCAGCTGAACACACATGTTAAATGAACCATTTGCTCACAGCATATATTAATTATTCATAAAATAAACACCCTCTAGTATGAAAATATTTCTACACCGTTACTATATACACAGCGTGCTTTCTCGTACATGAATACGTGCACAACATTTATCTAATAATCATACAGGGTCGATCTGTTACATAGCTGCAGGGTTTCTGCAGCGTTTAATCAGTCAAATTTAAGACTTTTTATGACAATTATGATTTGAATTTATGACCTACACGAATTACGATAAATAACTTCCTATAAATAACGATAAATAGTCTTTATTATTGACTTTCATTGAAAGTAACAAGTTTTATTATTTAAAGAGTAATTCTATTATTTTAAGTATTCAACACCCACAGGACCTCCGCTTTCAGTGTGGATGTTGATCCGAAACCACTGTGTGTGACACTGGATGCGACAGAAACGGAATCCCGCGCTGTACTTGGACCGGGTAACGTTAGTGACGGAGCCGAACAAAGCTGACGGATCGCCTGCACCCGCTGCAGGCCTTTTACAGCAACGATATGCTTTTCCGACTTTGCATGCGACTTCAAGGCTTTTATGCCTAAACTAGACAGCTCCAACGCTCTTCTTACACAGAGTGCAATAGGCTTGATACCGATTGTTAGCGACGGGCTTGAGCCAGCTACTAAACGCACCGTCTTCAAGCCACAGATCGTTAAAGGTACATTTTCCCATTGTGATAGTCAGGATGATTTAAATTAAACTAAGCAGTGACTCAGTATGATACAGTATGTTCGGAGTTCGCACGGGTTTCTGTGAAAGTCCTTCCGACAAGTCTGTATGCTGCCGCATGGACCTTGTAGTTCTGGAACGCTGTGATACCAGTGTGATACCACCCAGGTTCCTCATACAGAACTACAACAGGAGAAACAAATGAATGCCATTGCCGCCGCGAGCGCATTTTGATTGAAGAACAAATTAATGGACGAGCGGATCAATTTAAGACGTGGCTAAATGTTTTTTATGACCTTGTATGGAAAATCCGGACGTTTTTATGTCTTTTTATCTCCTTAAATTCTTATTGTTAAATTTATGACTTTTTAAGACCCCACGGAAACCCTGAGCTGGATGACGCACTCACCTCCTCTTCATGGTGCTGCTCTGTCGAGTCTGTTGCAGAGGAATGAAATCACAATTAAGACTGATTTGGGGAAAAAAGGCTCAATATCCAGAGTTATTCTGATAATATTGTTGATATGCTGATTTAGAGCATAGAAATCAGGTCGCTATAAGAGTTTACCAGTGGCCGATTCCAGCTGGAGCATCTCTTTCCATGACAGTTTGCTGGGTCTGTGTGTGCCGTCTTCTGACCTTATGACCTCTGAGCTTTGCCCCTGACTGCTCCCTGAGCCCAGGGTGGGTGAAGTCATAGACAGACTGTAGGAGACGGAGTAATCAGAGCTCTCGGCTGACGAGCTCTCCATACGCACCTCAGCAGCTGAAATGAAGCATAGAGACAACAGTCTTTACTTTTCATTAATAACAGCCTTGTTTGGAATAAATGTTCATGAGTACACACCTGTATCCATGGTAACATTAACTGGAGTATCAACCTCCTCAATGGTGCTGAGTTTGTGCTGCTCGAAGTCATGCAGAAGGATTTGGAGCGTCCGCGGTGGGCAAGAAACCGGTGGATTGACTCGAGCATCCCTTGTTGACTCGCACAAATAATGTTGTGTAGATCCAGAACTTGCTAAACAAATAATAAATACAGGATCAAGACCTGTGATACGCTATGAGGCGATGATGCAAAGGAAGCTGTTCATGGCAACAGCTCAGTGACGATTGTACCTAATAAACCAGCCGAAAGATAAAAACATAGTGTCTCACCAATAGACCCATACAAAGGAGTTTGTTGGGTATGGACATGGCTCTGACTCGGTGTTGTAGAGACCAGAATCGGTTCATTACTCCTCTCATGAGGCTTTACAGAAGCATCAATAACAGAACCGTCACTGTCATGCATTCCCAGTGGGACTGACTGCTAACACAACAGAGGAAAGAATATTTCAGGATCGTAAGACGTACCATATCTAAACATATCCAAGCTTTAATCCTGGTTACCTTTGCATGCTGTGCTCTTAGTAATGCGTGTAGGGCATCTTTTTGTTTGCGCAGCCGATCTCTGACCTGCTGATTGTTCTCCGCTTCCCGACACGGGTCGCTGTTCTCGAGCTTTTCCTGCAGCAAAACACCAAGATCTTTTGTGCCCTGCTGAGAGCCTGGAGGCAGGTGCGTGGGTGGTGCCTGAGAACGCCTGCTTCGCATATATTCCAGAAACACAGCAGGGGGGAGAAGAGGAACTTCATGACGCTCTGAAGTACCGTCTGAAGGTGTCTTGTCTAATAAAGTGCTGGCTGCTGGATGTGGAATCAGAGCCAAGCCGTCCTCGTGCACCGAGTGCGAGATAGGTTGATCCATTACATGGGTATCTGGGTGTGTAGATGTGGCGGAGCTGGGACCAGGTAGAGGAGGCTGAATAAGAAAAGCTGGGTCTGTTTGTACAATATTGTTGTGACTTTGCTTTATGTTCACCGCCGGGGCCTCACGAGAGGTTTGAAATTCAGTGTCGGTATTTAAAACGTGCGAGAGAGTCCTTCGAGGAAAATCTGCAAAAGCGCAAGTGCCTTCTGAAGGTGATGGCGTTTGTGCTGCTGTCATGGCAACAGGAGCATAGCGCATCTTCAATGTCTGCTTGTATTCCTCAAGATTCCGACGAGCTTCGTGAATAGTCTTCTGATGAAGTCTAAAACACACAGATAATTTGTGACATGCTACAGACTCATGTCAAATGACATAAAAGACAAGACGACTTCACAAATTATGTGAGTACTCAGAAAAAAAAAGAAAGAGAGAGAAATGGCAGTCAATTACCACATATACACACTAACCGGTTCTGCTTCAGGAGTCTTTGCTGATATTGTTGGAGTTTCTGTATGTGTACGCTGTCAGACACTGCGGCTGAAACCTTCACCTGGTCAAACACACAATACGATGATTTCCCTTTAATACCGGTATGAACAATACAATGAATCCAGTTTGCGCAGCCATCATTTTCAAACCCACCTCAGGAGAAGGTTCAGAAACCATTTCCTCCTGTGGTTTCGAGGTTTCCTGTACGCTACAGATCCCAGAAGACGCGTGTAAAGCATCCTGTAGCCTCTGCCTACACAGTTGTGCCTCCTCTAGCTGAAGCTCCAAACTCCGCTGTTGCTCCTGTAGCAGGTCAAACTCTTCCTCTTGCCTCATCTTCAGCTCTTCTTCCTGGACAAAAAAATGAATGGTTTCACTGTCCAGCTACAACCAAACCTGACTAAGTGTATGCACTAAAACAAGCCCAGTTTCCCCTCTTCCACTCACGCTGCTCTCTCTCAGGTCCATTTCTGTGGTCTGCTGGTCTGCTTCCAGCTTGGGTCCAGTTACAATAGAGTCTTCACTCATCTTGGAATCTGAACCTGAGAAAAAGCAAGTTAGATCCTTTAACAGCTTAAAATGTTAACACTAACAAGCCCAGGTGAAATAATACAAGCAGACTAACTGTTTTCTGCCAGCGATGAACCAACTGTTCCTTCCTCCAGACTAGATGCTTGCTGCCATTCCAGACCGCTCGGTGATCCATCTTTGTTGACGGCGTTCTCCAATCTGTCTCCTCCTTTCCCTTCTGCAGGATCCCTCCTGCTCCACTGATCCTTCTGTGTCCTGATGCGATCCAACAGCCTCCGCAGTGCCACCCTACTCGTACCCTCGGCAGGTACCGAAGAGCCTAAAAGCATTTCCAGAGAAAGAAAATAGTGCAAAGTTACGAGACCGAAATTTAGCATAAATATTAAAACTAAACAAACTTCATTTCCTCACCTTGAGAAGAAACAGGCTCCTGTCCTGCATCTTCATCTTCCTCCTCATATGGCGTCTCCTTGGGTTCAAGGGTCACGTCCAGGTCCACATGACTTTCAGGTCTACTGTCGGTTTTAGCAGACGGAACAGGAGGAGGAAGAGGAAGAGGCTCAGACACTAACCGCAGGACCAAGTCATCTCTGATCACTGAAAAAGACGAACCATTATTACAACCCGCTTTATTACATTTAACTAAAATGAATCCGATTTTCTTTGTATAGCGATTGTAGAACAGTGAACCTTGTCGCAAAGCAGCTTGAAAAGTGCGTTGGGGGAACGACAGGACTACCTTTATCTTCAGTGCACAAGTCCTGAAAGGCATTTTCCAGTTCTCTCTGCTGCTCAGCTCTCAGATCATCGTGCCTGTAAAGCGGCTGGAAGATCTGCGCTGGCACGTTATTCACCATGTGTCTTCGCCGCTGCAGCTCGGCCTGCTGCAGCCGCTCCAGCTCGCACATCAACCTCGCGTTGTCCTTCAAACACACGTTTTTATTCAGAATAACATTGCAAAACATCAGAAATTGGGAAATATGATATGCATATAAAGTAGATCTATGTACATATCTAGGAATACATCTCTCTTAGATCACCTGGATGCCTTTTTCCCTACAAAGAGCACGGTTTCCTCTAAGCCGTGCACGTTCAAGTTGCTCCTGCCTCCCGAGGGCTTCTTCTTTCTCCAGCTCCTCCGACCGCCGAGCCTCTGACGCTGCTGCCTCCTGAGCATCCGGCTGCAGGAACCGTGTGGGAACAAAAATCATCAGAGAAGTGATCTATATCCTTGTGATTTTGGGTGATGGTTCATGTTTTAAGTGAACGCTTGCCTTTTTTTTTTTTATTGCTGAATTTATGACCAATTAGAAAAAAATAAAGATTTAAAAAACTATTTTAAATCCCTCTGGCAAGATACTCGCTTGTTTGAGACGTACACAGATGCCCTGTTTACCTGCTCTGTATCTGCTTCTCTGTCCACTGCTGTCTCTGGGACGTGGTGGTGGGTGATGGAGTAATGCAGCACGTTGGATATCTTGGGTTGTAGTGGAGTCTGAACCGCAACACTCTGATGATAAAAAAAAAATAATAATAATAATTAAAAAAAATTTTAAATAAATAAATAATTTTTAAAAAAAAGGAAATTTCAGCTTCAAAATATTTTCCATTGTGTGTGTGTGTATATATATATATATATATTTCATTATTTATTTTTTTTCATCCAATGATGTGTGTGTGTGTGTATATATATATATTTTTTTTTTCATCCAATGATGTGTTTAAAAAAATAATTGAAAATTAAGGGATAATTTGGCTTTTGAAATATCAGATTATAAAGAGTCAGCATTAATTGTTAACCCCAGGTATGAAATAATATAGCGCAGGACTTTGAGGTTTTGAGGACAATACTGTAGACAGTTCAGGCCGTACCTCTATAGGGTCAGGGGCGGATTGAGGAAGGCCGGCGATTTTTGCTGCTCTCTCCTTCTCCACCGTCAGAGCCTTTTTCCGTGCCTCGATGTGTCTGTTAGAACGGAGCAGAGCAACAGCTGCTATTAACAGAGCTTTATTTATCACAGGACACATTACAGTGGGCTTCAGTCTCATCTGTCATGGGGAGAAACACACGTGCTGAACTCAACCATCATCGAATGGTGACGTGAATAGGTGAAAGAGACGTGAATGGGTGACGTGAATAGGTGAAAGAGACGTGAATGGGTGACGTGAATAGGTGAAAGAGACGTGAATAGGTGAAAGAGACGTGAATGGGTGACGTGAATAGGTGAAAGAGACGTGAATGGGTGACGTGAATAGGTGAAAGAGACGTGAATAGGTGAAAGAGACGTGAATGGGTGACGTGAATAGGTGAAAGAGACGTGAATAGGTGAAAGAGACGTGAATGGGTGACGTGAATAGGTGAAAGAGACGTGAATGGGTGACGTGAATAGGTGAAAGAGACGTGAATAGGTGAAAGAGACGTGAATGGGTGACGTGAATAGGTGAAAGAGACGTGAATAGGTGAAAGAGACGTGAATGGGTGACGTGAATAGGTGAAAGAGACGTGAATGGGTGACGTGAATAGGTGAAAGAGACGTGAATGGCAAATAAAAAGGAAATCTACCCACTACATGCCATTATGTAATATAAGGCTTTTTATTTTATTTTATTTTATTCAGGACTGTAAACCACATTAATGGAC
This sequence comes from Tachysurus vachellii, assembly GCF_030014155.1. Lineage (NCBI taxonomy): Eukaryota > Metazoa > Chordata > Actinopteri > Siluriformes > Bagridae > Tachysurus > Tachysurus vachellii. The sequence goes on from NC_083469.1 coordinate 24,261,746, forward strand.
AAAGACCCAAAACAGCTCAAAATCAAGCTGCAAAACTCTGAACAGTTTTGTCTGTCTATCTGTCCATCCTTCTCTCCATCCATCCTTCTCTATAAAAAAATTCAGTTATCTATCTATCCATCGAATATGCTGAAGTTATCTATGTCTCCATCTATAAAGTTCATATATCTGTCTGTCTGTCCATCTGTATAGCTGTCTATCTGTCAAGCTGAGGTTATCTATCAATCCATCCATCCATCTAAAGTTCATATATCCATATATTTATCTCTCATATCTGTCTATCGATCAATCCATCTGTCTTGCTCATCTATCTATCTATCTATCTATCTATCTATCTATCTATCTATCTATCTATCTGTGCCTCTCTGGGGTGAATGATTGTTTTGTTATTTATGAGCTCTACCTTTTCTTTTACGTAACTTCTCTAGAGGACAAACTAAAACGCCCAAATGAGAAAACTTCTGGTAATTCACAGCCAGCAGCACCTTTGCGCCTCTGCAGTTATATAACCAAAGGCCATTATGTGTGATATCATATCAGATCCAAGCCCCATAGTCTTCATGAACATCTTACCGGTTGCGTTGATCTGCTTCAGCATGTCTTTGTGTGATGAGACTCTGAAGAGCCTTCTGATGCCTTTCTGCAGCTCGCAGGTCATTCTGTTCCTTTTTCAGAGCCAGCGCTTCTCGATTTGGCTCCTGTACACAAGTACATCACTAATACTGAGCAATGGTGGGTTAAGGGCCTTGCTCATGAGGATGTAATAGCCTAGTGGTTAAGGTGTTGGGCTACCGATCGGAAGGTTGTGAGCTCGATTCCCAGGTCCACCAAGCTGCCACTGCTAGGCCCTTAACCCTCAATAAAATAATAAAATAAAATAATATATGTAAATATCTATAGTAAGTCTTAGATTGTGGGATGTGGTAAAGGTGTTTGACTACTGATCGGAAGGTCATTGGTTCGAATCCCAGGTCCACCAAGTTGCCACTGCAGCGCCCCTGTGCAAGGCCCTCATGTATAAACTGAAATAAAAATGTGAGTCACTCTGAATAAGTGTGTCTGCTAAATGCTGTAAATGGAGATGCTCAGGGGCCCAGCTTTGGCAGAACTGGGATTCGAACCCATGACCGTCTGATCCAAGTCATCTCTTTCCCACTCACGTTTTCTTTGGCACTGCGGTGGCCCTGACCCACATCTCTGAGGTTTTCCTTGTAGACCCTCTCCAGGGTTTGGATCCTCTCTCCTCTGTGTTTCTGCCACTCATCCCTGAGACCTGTGGCGAGACTCTGCAGCTCTCTCTCTCTCCTCTCCTGCACCTCACGCCGTACGTGCAGCGCAATAGAGCGCTCTTGTTCCCGTACCTACATTTTTCAAAATAAAAGCACGTTTATTATAATTTTTCAACACTGTAAAAAAATAATAAAAAAATAATAACAAAATAAAAAATAAAAATACGCTAACACAATAATAAGTCTGTGATTTAAACCTGTAGAAGATTTGGGCTGGGTGAGATTTTTTTGTTTGAGTGCAGTATTTTAACTCACTTGCTGTAATCTCAGTTTTCTTCTTCTCTGCAGTTCTTCTCGCACCAGTTGCGCCTCCTCGTTAGGACTTAGTCGACTCACCTTTATGCTTTTTCCTTTCATACTCCAGTATTTTTCTGATTTAGCGACTCTTGTGATCAGAGTCGACTCAACTGTTCAACACCCAAAGTAATAAACCGATATTTAGCTAATCCACCGGATCACTAGTTTTATCTCCGTGGCTAATATCTGACTGGTGTAAACATGCATCAAGAGCACTGACTTATAATAAACACCTGAAAACTGTGTTCGATAAAATCCATGACAACGATTCAAGGGCGCTATTGAACGCGCCGCCAATCCAAGAAGAGCTTGACAGTTAAATAACTTGCGTAGATACCAGGGTTGCCAGATTTGCGAGACAAACCCCTAACTAGTGAACACATCAAACTGTATATTCACTTCAATATCGATAATAAATTCTACACAATATTTCATCATTCAACGTAGCATACACAGTCCGGATTTACACATTTATCACTCACTCACATGGTTTATCAAACGCATGAATAAAGTAAAACTCTCAGCAAACTGACACGCAATTCAACATTACAATCTGGCAACCCGAGTATCTCCTACAACGTATTAAGAATAGTTTGTTTATTTCCGGTCATCAGCTAACTAGCCAGTTAGCACAACGTATTTAATTCGCAGTAGCTCATCAATTACCAGTGTTAGATATAATCCATCATTTTGAAAAAGGTTTACAGTTTTACATTTGAATTTAGTCTTTGTCTATAATCCATATTAAGAACTAATAAACAAAGCAAACCGTTTTGAATAGACCGCCTAGTCTTGGCTCCAAGATGGCGGCTGCTAGAGCCGGAGCTGATTTCTTCTTCTTTGAGTTGCCAAAAAGATTTTTTTAGCGCCCCCCGGTGGACTGGATGATTGATGTTGTTGTATGACGGGCTTGTTGGAGATGGTTATGGTTTCATTAGAAATATCTGAAAAGGCACAAAGATGTCGCTTTAATTTAAATCCTAAACATTCGGGTCTCTTAAATGTTATTTTGAAGACCAACGATTTATAAATCATTTTTGAACATACAAAATGAACATAGACGCTGTTGATAAACCACAAAAATATAACTAAATAATCTTCCCACCAAAATAAATAAAATAATAATAATAATAATAATTATTATTATTATTATTATTATTATTTAAAAAAACAAGGCTTTCAAATGAATATGGCCAAAAAAAATATGAAATTGAAATATTTTTCTATATTTCTAATTTTCTGAATTTGTGTATGCAGAAAGCTAATAGAAGTTCATAACAGCAAATAATCTAGCCTAGAGAGTTAGAGTTTACAATAATGTTCTTTCTTTCTTTCTGTAAGTAAAAAAACATAGATGTAAGTGAAACATACATTTGAGTGAATCTTCTCTGCTTTTATATGTTAGCCTTTATAAGTATTAATTCACATATTAATATTTAAAATTTTTGTAATCTCCATTTTGATTTATAACAGGACCTTTATTTTGACAATGATTGTTTTCCTGTTGTGGCCAGTAGCACAATCTAGTGGCCTTAGCTGTTACTACAACCTTATTACAGCTGACAAATCGCAGCTTCCTTAATATTATTCTCTTATATTTAGTTTATATTTCATTGTTTTTTGTTTAAATTTGTACATTTTCAAACTTTTTAAAAGAACTTCTCGTTTTATCATCAATAACATTTTGAATACTTTCGAGCTTGTAGTTTGATTCCTAAAAATCCTAAATTCAGTTTTATTTGTAGAGCTTTTATTTCACAGAAATTCTAGTTTTAGATTTTGTTTTAGATTCTTAATGAAAATGCCAGAGGTACAGGGTGAGACCAGATTAAAGGGAAAATGAAACTAACTAAAGTATCCATGATGCACACAGGTATAAAGGAGTGCAAATAAATCATATTAAGAGTGTTGACAGTGTGTTCATTAAGCTGATTGTTAGTAAGAATCCTGAAATGAGTGCATGTATGATTACAGCAGCAGTGTTTAAGTACAAATCTGTAGTATTCAGGTGAGATTAAGATGTACACTACAATGTACAGTAGTGAGTGTACAGCTTGAATAACAGTGTACATTTGCTGTCCCCTCAAAATAACTCAACACACAGCCATTAATGTCTAAACCGCTGGCCACAAAAGTGAGTACACCCCTAAGTGAAAATGTCCAAATTGGGCACTGCCTTAACCCTCTTGGGCATGAAGTTCACCACAACGTCACATGTTGCCACTGGAGTCCTCTTCCACTCCTCCATGACAACATCCCGGAGCTGGTGGATGTTAGAGACCTTGCGCTCCTCCACCTTCCGTTTGAGGATGCCCCACAGATGCTCAATAGGGTTTAGGTCTGGAGACGTGCTTGGCCAGTCCATCACCTTTAACCTCAGCTTCTTTAGCAAGGCAGTGGTCGTCTTGGAGGTGTGTTTGGGGTTGTTATCATGTTGGATTACTGCCCTGCAGACCAGTCACTGATGGGAGGGGATCAAGCTCTGCTTCAGTATGTCACAGTACATGTTGCCATTCATGGTTCCCTCAATGAACTGTAGCTCCCCAGTGCCGGCAGCAATCATGCAGCTTCACACCATGACACTCTCACCACCATGCTTGACTGTAAGCAAGACACACTTGACTTTGTACTCCTCACCTGGTTGCCGCCACACACGCTTGACACCATCTGAAGCAAATAAGTTTATCTTGGTCTGATCATACCACAGGACATGGTTTCAGTAATCCATGTCCTTACTCTTTTCTTCACCAAAGAGTTTGCGGTCTATTTGATACAGTGTGCAGCATATGGTCTGAGCGCTGACAGGCTGACCCCCCTTCAAACCTCTCAGTGTCAGGGTCTTGGCAATCTTCTTATAGCCTACGCATCTTTATGTAGAGCAACAATTCCTTTGTTCAGAACCTCAGAAGTTCTTTGCCATGAGGTGCCATGATGAACTTCCAGTGACCAATATGAGAGAGTGAGAGCGATAACACCAAATGTAACACAACTGCTCCCCATTCACACCTGAGACCTTGTAACACTAACGAGTCACATGACACCAGGGAGAGAAAATGGATAATTGGGTCCAATTTGGACATTTTCACTTAGGGGTGTACTCACTTTTGTGGCCAGCGGTTTAGACATTAATGGCTGTGTGTTGTTATTTTGAGGGGAAAGCAAATGTACACTGTTATACAAGCTGTACACTCACTACTTTATATTGTAGCACAGTGTCATTTCTTCAGTGTTGTCACATGAAGATATAATACAATGTTTACAAAAATGTGAGGGGTGTATTCACTTCTGTAAAATTACTGTATAAAGTCTTCACACCCCTGATAAACTGGCAAAAACATGAGATCAAGATCGCAGCCTGCTTCAGATAAAGACATCCATTTTAATCTTAATAATTTTAAATACATTTATTTAATTATTTTACCTGTCTACACAATGCTCAGTACTCAATACTATCAACGATTGATAGCACTTAAAATATTTTACAGATACACCTTTTCTCTTTTTTTAATGCTTTGAAAATGGAAGACAACCGATTTTTGGACCTAAAAAAAAAAAACTAATTCTATTGCATATTATCCTCAAATGATCTAAACACAGTGACCATCACAGCAGTTGAAACAACACAGAATAAACTGCTCAAAGTTATTCTGTCTTGTGCAACCATTCACATTGCAAAGACATTTTTGTTAGAAAATTGCAGGTAAGAAATGCTTCGTTTTTGTAAATATCAATGATTGGCCTTTTAAACCCTGGTTACTGCTTATATATCAGTCAGTGTGAGATGAGATGGTGGTATGTTTGGTTTTGTAGGATCATCTACATCCTGTGTAAAACGATACCCAATACATACAAAGCACCGCCCTGTACTTAGGGCCGTGTGATTTTTATTTAGGTGTATGTTCAGATCAGGTTTGACAGGATTTTATGTCATACGCACTGATAGTCTGAGCTGTGTTTGATACTGTTTACGAGAAGGTAAGCTTCAGTTAAATAACTTTCCTTTTATATTTAATATATGTATTTAATTTATTAAATGAAGTTTTAGTATTTTTTGTACAGTATAGTAAATTTAGTAAATTTGTATATCAATAGCATTTATTTTTAGCTTAGTTTCACTTTACAGATGTGTGTGTATAAAACAAAGGGTACGCTTTCAGTATACCGTAAATGCTGTACATAAATGTAGTAAATAATCTCTAACATAAAAAAAAAATTCTCCAGATTTATTAAACACTTCATTTGTTTGCTGAAAACATAAACCATTGCCATTGAAATAATCATAAGCTAGTTTTAGAAAGTTTCGATTTTATTACAAGAATGTACGTGTTTATGTTCAGCTATGAATGACATCCGAGTAATTTGGAAGTTCAGAAGAGTTGGTCAGCTATGAGTCATACTGTTTATATGCAAATCTGTCTTTAATCATTGGTTGGGAAAAAACAACACTGCGCTGAAACTTGTGGATCACAGATAACACAGAGTGTGTATGTGTAGTTGTGTGTGTGTGTGAGAGACAGAGAGAGAGAGACAGAGGGGGCGAGAGAGAGTGAGAGAGACAGACAGAGAGAGGGGGTGAGAGGGGGTGAGAGAGAGACAGAGAGAGAGACAGACAGAGACAGAGAGAGAAATAGAGAGAGACATAGAGAGAGAAAAAGAGCATGAGAGAGAGAGAGAGAGAGAGGGCCAGAGAGAGAGAGAAAGTGAGAGAGAGAGAGAGAGAGAGAGAGAGAGAGAGAGAGAGAGAGAGAGACGAGACAGAGGGGGCGAGAGAGAGAGTGAGAGAGACAGACAGAGAGAGGGGGTGAGAGGGGGTGAGAGAGAGACAGAGAGAGAGACAGATAGAGACAGAGAGAGAAATAGAGAGAGACATAGAGAGAGAAAAAGAGCATGAGAGAGAGAGAGAGAGGGCCAGAGAGAGAGAGAAAGTGAGAGAGAGAGAGAGAGAGAGAGAGAGAGAGGGGGCGAGAGAGAGAGTGAGAGAGACAGAGAGAGAGGGTGAGAGGGGGTGAGGATGAGACAGAGAGAGAGACAGACAGAGACAGAGAGAGAAATAGAGAGAGAAAAAGAGCACGAGAGAGAGAGAGAGAGAGAGAGAGAGAGAGAGAGAGAGAGAGAGAGAGAGAGAGAGACGAGACAAAGTGAGAGAAATAGAGAGAGAGAAAGAGAGAGACAGAGAGAGAGAGAGAGAGAGAGAGCCAGAGAAAGAGAGACAGAGAAAGAGAGACAGAGAAGATACAGAGGTGCATTCCGTGTGTATTACATTAGAGAAAAAAGTTATAATGTTAGTCACAGCCACTGGATTTTTTAAAAAATTTTTTGCATCTGACAAAAAACATTCTATGACTAATTCATCCTTCTGGCTTTGATTCTGTGAAGCTCTGACAGGGTGTTATCTTCATTCCAATTCTTGTCTTGTGCTTTTCATTCTTATACATTTGCATATTCGACTGTCATCTGTCATTGTGTTTAATACAATCAACATAAAGCTAAGAAAAATAAAGCGTATTCTTTACAGACAAGGAACCTCTTTTAGTGTGTTATACCTGTTATACCTTTATAATACAGATAAAGATTATTCCAATATTATACAGTAGTATAAATGCTTTTTGGAGTCCAAATATAAACTAAACTAAAACATTTATCAAATGTTTATTATTATTATTATTATTATTATTATTATTATTATTATTATTATTATTATTATTATTGTTATTATTATTATGTATTAGTAGTATCAGTATTAATTAGTATTAATTATTAATTATTATTATGACCTTTTTTCAATCGTCTTATACTTCAAACACAAATAGTTTTTTATTAATATAAGAAAACCATTTGTGATGAAAAATGAGCTTGTAGGAAGCTGTGTTGTGCATTACTGAGTGCCTCACTTTGATTTTCTACCAAATGATTCATTGTCACATTATAGACATTTTCTAAAAAGCCCATTAATGTTTTGGGTTAATATTAGATTAAATTTATCATGCTAAATACCAGGAGACTGACTGACCCAAACTATGTCCTGTTTTTGTTTTCCCCAGTGAATTCATGACTCCATCATGACTCATGGTTTATTTAGTTCATCTTTGCAATGATGCTAATTAATATTTGATATACAAATCTCTATCGTAAAACAATCTTCTTGTATTTCATTATACATACATACATGCATGCATACATACATACATACATACATACATACATACATTACACACACCTTTTTTTTTCAGTAAATTTATTTCTAAAGGTTCTATTGACATGAAATTTTCACCAGATGTTGGTAACAACCCATTCAATACACACATGCAAAGAAATCAAACCATAGATGTCTGTGAATTAAGTTATGTTTAATAACTATGACAGCTTCAAGACAGTAATGACCGCTTCAAGACGCCTCCTGTATGGAGAAACGAGTTGTATGCATTGCAGAGGTGTGATTTTGGCCCATTCTTCTACACAAACAGTCTTCAAATCTTCTATGAACTCTGATCTTTAGTTCTTTCCATAGATTTTCAATTGGATTCAAGTCAGGTGATTGGCTGGGCCATTCTAGCAGCTTTATTTTCTTTCTCTGAAACCAATTGAGAATTTCCTTGGCTGTGTGTTTGGGATCATTGTCTTGCTGAAATGTCCACCCTCGTTTCATCGTCATCATCCTGGTAGATTTTTTATCAAGAATGTCTCTGTACATTTTCCCATTCATCCTTCCTTCAATTATATGAAGTTTGCCAGTACTGTATGCTGAAAAACAGCCCCACACCATGATGTTCCCACCTCCAAACTTTACAGTTGGTACAGTACTGTATGGTGTTTTTGGGGTGATGTGCAGTGCCATTTCTCCTCCAAACATGGTGTGTATTATCCAAAGAGTTCAATTTTGGTCCCATCTGACCAGACTATATTCTCCCAGGCTTGTCCAAATGTTGTGCAGCAAACTTTAAACGAGCTTCAGCATGTCTTTTCTTCAGCAGTGGAGTCTTGCGTGGTGAGCGTGCATACAGGCCATGGCGGTTGAGTGCGTTACTTATTGTTTTCTTTGAAACAACTGTACCTGCTGATTCCAGGTCTTTCCACAAGTGAAGCTTTCCACAAGTGATCCTTGGCTCTTGGACAACACTTCTGATAATTGTTTTCACTCCTCTGTCAGAAATCTTGCGAGGAGCACCTGGTCATGGCCTGTTTATGGTGAAATGATGTTCCTTCCACTTACGGATTATGGCCACAACAGTGCTCACTGGAACATTCAGAAGTTTTGAAATCCTTCTGTAACCATCAGAATGTTTTGCAACAATAAGGTTGCGAAGGTCTTGAGAGAGTTCTTTGCTTTTACCCATCATGAGATGTTTCTTGTGTGATACCGTGGTAACGAGACCTTTTAATAGGCCATCAGTTTGGACAGAACCAGCTGATATTAATTTGCATTGACAAGGGGCAGGATTGCTTTCTAATTCCTGATTGTCTTGGCTTTCCATGCCTTTGTGCACCTCCCTTTCTTCATGTGTTCAATACTTTTTCCCTGTGTCATTTAACATTACTAAACATAACTTAATTTATGGACATCTATGGTTTGATGGTATGGTTTCTTTGCATGTGTGGATTGAATGAGTTGTTACCAACATCTGGTGAAAATTTCATGTCAATAGCACTTTTAGAAATAAATTTACTGAGAAAAATGGTGGGGCACGGTGGCTTAGTGGTTAGCATATTCGCCTCACACCTCCAGGGTTGGGGGTTCGATTCCCACCTCCACCTTGTGTGTGTGGAGTTTGCATGTTCTCCCCGTGCCTCGAGGGTTTCCTCCGGGTACTCCGGTTTCCTCCCCCGGTCCAAAGACATGCATGGTAGGTTGATTGGCATCTCTGGAAAATTGTCTGTAGTGTGTGATTGTGTGAGTGAATGAGAGTGTGTGTGTGTGCCCTGTGATGGGTTGGCACTCCGTACAGGGTGTATCCTGCCTTGATGCCCGAGGATGCCTGAGATAGGCACAGGCTCCCCGTGACCCGAGGTAGTTTGGATAAGCGGTAGAAAATGAGTGAGTGAGTGAGTGAGAAAAATGGTGATGTGTTCAATACTTATTTTACCCGCTGTACATACATACATACATGTGTATTCCTGCAAGTTGGGCAGAAAATATTAATTTATATTTAGTTAGTTTGGTTTTAGTTTTATCTAAAAAACTACAAACTCAAGTCACTTGTAGCGTATGATCAATGATGAGGTTTACCAACCTGAACTTTATTATCCATCCATCCATCTTACACAGGGTCACGTGGAACCTGGACTCTATCCCAGGGGACTTGGGGCACAAGACAGGGGACACCTGGACGGGGTGATAAACCATTGTAAGGCACAATCTCTCTCACACACACACACACACACACACACACACACAATTTAGATTCGCTAGTCAACCTACAACATGTGTCTTTGGACTGGGCGAGGAATCCCTGAAGCACGGAGAGAATCAATCCCCCAAGCTTGATTATTTTATTTTAGACCGCAGATCTTGAAATGTTTTATTGCTTTCATACAACAGGAAGTTGCCAATGATACTTTTTGTCATTTAAGAATGACATATTGTACTTTTTGGCCATTTATAGTTAGGTTTAACGTTCCATAACATCCACCAAACAAGACCATTCCTATTATCAGTTATGTTAAGCTATTAAAAGTTATTTTTATCGCTTTCGTAAAGTTAATAAGGCAAAAAAAAAACAGCTTGCCATTTTACTGAGAAACCGTGAAGCCATCTGTCATGAAGACTTAGACAAGTTATTTTCATACGGAAGTTTCATATAGAAATCTGTTCAAGTACACTGAAAATTCAAGGCAAGCTTACATCCTTTTCACGAATTTGCTCACAAAACAGTAACTGATGTTTATACTGGTTAAACAGCAAGGGGAAATACTTTGTCCTTTTTTTCTGTGACTCCTGGATGATGATTTGACTCTCTGTAAACTGCTTCACAAATCATATACCTGTGTCAAGGCTATAAGAAAATAAAGGACAAATAATGATGATGTGGACTGACTGAGCCAAAAAAAAAAAGTCATTAGGCTTTGAGAAATTGCGTGGCTATTGATTATATCTACATCACCACACCAATGGCTCCAGTATGGCTTGTTCCAAGATTTAAGTAAAGTATAAATTTTTAAATGAACATAAAAATATGTGGGGGCAAAAAACCCTGATTGTAATCCATGGCATATGCACAAGTTTGTGAAGGAGTTAGTTATCTCATTATGCCTTAATTGACTCATTAGTACTCATTAAGATTCATTAGGCAGGTCAAGAATTGTCATTAGAAACACCAATTCCAGAACAAAATAAATTATTCTGCTTACCCTCAACATCCATGGGCTCCTTTACTGGGCAGCTGCACAAACATGGAAGACTGCATGGAAGAGTAATCAGAAGGAAACCTTACTTGCTAACCATACAAGCTGAATCTTTTGGAATGATCCTCACAGTCATCTGATTTCAACATCAGAAAGTCTTGGATCTTAGCGTTCTGAAGGAAGAGTGTGTGAAAATTCACCTCGATACAGAGGTTGTGTATACACTTGTTCACTTGGATAGGGATGCCTAAACTTTTGCATGCAACTATTAAAAAATAACCACCAGGTCACTTCAGAGGCTCCATATAAAACTTTGATTACCAAAATGGAAAAATATATATTTAGTGGAATTAAGGAATGTGGGAAATGCTGGAAAAAATAGATTTTATGTGCATTACCTTATGTTGGCCTACATAAGCAGCTTTTTGTCATCCTGAGTTGAATATATGACTGGTTAGACAGTAATAGGGTGTTTTGAAGAATAAGGGGTGTTGACATTAGGCAATGTGCTGAAAGAGTTCAGAAAAGTTGATCAGAACTGGAAAATGTGTTCAAAGCAGCGACAATGTTTATACTTGTCAAAGTAATCGTATTTACATGCAATCATATTGGCAAACATTTGAAATGAACTGATGTGCTTAGCTGTGTGTTTGTACTAGGGGTGTAATACAAGTATTATTATTCACAACAAACAGACAATAAGTTCTATACAGATCCAGACATTAATATTGTTGATTTTTTATTTTCAGAAGGTTTCACAGGGCACGTGGTTGAGGCTAGGGCAAGTAGGCTAGTAATCGCCTGGCGAAGGTCAGAACGGTTTAAATTATGCTACTAATTTAGTAATATTTTGGAAAATATTTCAAAAGTACAAACTGGTATGGGTGCAGGTTGTCAGTCTAATCAAGCAGGAGACACACTGGTTTGATCAGTTGGCTTTAAATAGACCAGATCAGATGTGGCTTCTGCTTGGATGGAATGAAATCCTGCTCCCATCGGACTTCCCTGTAGTAAACAGATACAAATACAGTGTATATCCAAGTAAAAAAAACAATAATGGCTACACCGCTTGACAACTTAAATCTTACTTCATAATAAGAGCTATTTATCAATACAGTATATCAAATACATGTCAATAAAAAGGATGGAGTACACACAAGTCATTCTGCTGTAATCTAGATGTTTGCACTAGCACAATTGCATGAGAAATTTATTTGCACATCTTAATATTTGTACTGATGCTTTGTTTGTCTGTGTTTGTGTGTTTTAAGGTATTGACACAAATTGGGAATGAACTGGTCAGCACTGCAGATCCTCCTCAGCGGGGTGAGCCAATACTCCACTGCTTTTGGTCGTGTTTGGCTGTCCGTGGTGTTTATTTTCAGGGTGTTGGTGTTTGTCGTAGCAGCACAGCGCGTTTGGGGCGACGAAAACAAAGACTTTGTGTGCAACACAATGCAGCCCGGCTGCACCACTGTGTGTTACGACAGCATCTTTCCCATCTCCCACGTTCGCATCTGGGCTTTGCAGCTTATCTTCGTCACCTGCCCATCCCTCTTAGTGGTGGCTCATGTCAAATTGAGAGAAGAGAAGGATAAAAAGTTCACAGAATTTCACAAGGGTGAACATCTATACGCCCACCCAGGGAAAAAGCGCGGTGGGCTTTGGTGGACCTACATGCTCAGCCTTTTCTTCAAAGCAGGATTTGATTGTGCCTTCGTCTACATCCTGCATCATATCTATAACGGCTTTGACATGCCACGTATCTCCAAGTGCTCACTGGATCCGTGTCCGAATACGGTGGACTGTTTCATCTCGCGGCCTACAGAAAAGAAAATCTTCACAATCTTTATGGTGGTTACGTCTGGATTTTGCATTGTGATGTGCCTGTTTGAAATGAGCTATTTGATCGGAAAGAAAATATTCAAAGCCATAATTAAGCGAAAGGGTCCTGGAAGGGTGCCTTGTGAGCACTACGATGCTACAGATCATGCAAATCAGAGACGGAAAGGTAGAATAGATCCTACACTCACCAGTGTGGAAAACCTCACGTTGTTAAAGAAAACAGACCAAACTCCTGAAAAAAGTGCCATTTAGTGAGGGGTTATTATCCTTCTGAGCAGTAAATCCACTCACTGAACATGAATGAATGAATCAGATGCTAAATTTTAAAGCTGGTATGATATATATGAATATACATACATGGATATACTAACACTGATGAACACATTATGGGGAATTGGTCAACACTTTCCAAAGAGTGTATAACATTTACGTCATGTAATTTGGTGAGAAGAGAGCTTGAAATGAAGCTTTTTCTAACCATGAAATTGATCACAAGCTTGTCAAGTTTCAAAGATAATGCACAAATAACTCTGTAAACGTATTATTGTAAAGTTTACAATACTTACAGCTTAACAGCCAAATGAGTTGGGGGTGAATACTTATGCAACCAACACATTTTTTCCCCTTTTCTTTAATTAAACTGTGGATCACAATGATGATATTTCGCAGCTTTAAATTTCAGACATATTGTGTAGATCAAATGGTTAAAAAAAAATACCAATAAGCCCGGGGTTGTAAACTGTAGAGAAGTTCTTGGGGGTGAATACTTCTGCATTCACTACGCATAGCACTTATAAAGCCTGAAATCTCTGAAATCATAAAAACTCAGGTAAGTTGTAAATAGACTTTCAGTGAAGTATTAAGATAATTTTTTGAAGAAATAAAATGAAGTTCATTGATGGCTTAAATCACGTTTTTAAGCGGTTCTGGAAAATGTTATTTATTATGCTTTTGTTACATTGAAAGAGATTACAGATACATTTGGAAGAGCAGAGCAAACCTTCTGCTGATGGTTCTGTTGTTGCATGAGGATAAGTGATTGTGGGACTGTGGGAGGTGCGACAACTGTTACGAAATCCTTGAAGAGCGCTGTGAACATAATAGGAAATATAAGCATAGTTTGTATCTCTTTACCCACAGTAACCTCAAACCTGATTATTTCTCACGGGTCAGTTTTTAATTCGACTTGTAATTGATGAAAGAATAAAAACCAGGGTCAGTGCAGTGACTATGATTTATTCAAATGAGACCTGTGGGATGTGGTAGCTCAGTGGTTAAGGTGTTCGGCTACTGATCGGAAGGTCATTGGTTCGAAACCCAGGTCCACCAAGCTGCCACTGCTGGGCAAGGCCCTTAACCCTCAATTGCTCAGATGTATAAACTCTTTATAAAGTCTTTGTGTTAATGCTGTAATGTAAATGTATGCATGGCTGTGTTCAGTGTGTACTATCTGAAATTTTCCTCTATGGTATGTTCCAATAAAAATCTATTGAAATTCCGTGTAGCGTGTTTAGTTTGTGGAGGCGGGGTGGAATGTACAGAGTTAACCTTCTATAAACAGGAGGCTGAAACCTAAACATTGAGCTCATAAACAGTGCCTGTCATTGTATGTTTCTAACAGACTTTCTGAAAGTCTTTGTCTTAGACACGGTTCAGTTCAACCCATTTTACTGTACATTACAGTCCTATCTTCAATATTTAATATATAAATAAAACTGTGCAGCATGAGAGACTTTATTTGTTACATAAAAGTCACCTCTTGATCTTTCAGTAACGATCAAATCCCTCCTACATGTTTTATGGTGCGCGCACAAACACACACACACAAGGGCCTTTTCACTTAATACTGACTACAAAAATTCATGCTCTCTCAATCAAAGATGCCCCTATTTCCAGGCAATATGAATATTTATAAGCAGCCTCAATAATCTCCTAATCAGTAGAGCTTTAGTGGAAGCACACAAAGAGTCATACAACAAATCAATACATCGCACTGACCAGAGAACACAAAAGCCAAAAAATAAAAATAAATAAATAAAAAGCCCACTCACTGAGTCACCCACTCAGCTCAGCTCCACCTACACATGTGCCCTAGCTTTGGCTCACACACACGAACACAGTGAAGCATCCCACACACACACACACAATCACAGAGCCAACATTTTCTTTCTGAACCGCTTTCTTTTGTTGTCTCCACAACATTCTGGCTTCTGGTAGGAAGGATATGCTTTGTTTATTTTACAACATATATATCTTCAACCAAAAATGCTCTCTAGTTTTTAAGCCATTTAGGTTTACAGCTCCATTTTCAATAAAACACATCACACATATAAGATGGAGATTCCTGTAAAGTAGTAACATTTCTTAGTAGAGGACACCTAAACATTACAGGGAGTTAAAAGTCTGACCTCAATCTGAAGTTGGTCTTAAACATAGCCGCAGGATTTGCTCTGAAAGCCAAAATAAATTAACGGTGCTCCCTGAGAATCATAGAACATAGTGTGGAACAGATGGGAGATACCATACTGAGTGCAATGTGGGTTGCTGTGAAGCAACAAAAGGTGCCAGAAAGTCATGGACAACGATAGCACAAACACAGGAGCATGATGTCATTTGTTCTGACCCATTTGTGTTTTATACTAGTGCACAATGCATTACAATTTCGGCCTCATTAAGACTGAGCTAATTAATTTGTCCTAAAATAGACCTATTTGGCCACCCATATTACCCACTCATGTCCTCCCTTCCTACAATACACATGAGAAATCATATATTTCTAGGGCATGAGACAGATGGAGAGAGAAGCTAAAGGCAGGAGGAGAGACCGAGAGGGAAGCTGAGGTGGAGTAAGGAAGAGGGGAGTTATAGCACACTCAAGATTTCCTGTCAGATTTTCAGCAAAAAATAGCTATAGGAAAAAGTCCAATGTATATTTCTGGTCTTTCACAGTTGCTTTATTGACAGCGGCTTACAATAATGCATTTCTATTGCCTTGCTGATATGCTTACAGGTAAAAACATATGACCCTGTAAATATTTGTGGCTGGCAAGTTGTGCAAAAATAACTCGGCTAACATCTCCAGCAGCAATGAATGTTGTCATTTATACTGTAATTAAAATAAATAATTAAGAAAAATGTTCTTCTGATCACTCATTCAGCACATTAACATAAAGCATTAACACTTGCCCTGCGCGCACATATTTTATATATATATATATATATATATATATATATATATATATATATATATATATATATATATATATATATATATATATATATCCTATATATAGCAAATATAGTATTGTTTTTATATTGCACTGATTTTGAGCTTGGAACAATTTTAAAACCCTCTGATGAAAACCCTTATAGTAAATATCATAATAATAATCACATAAAAACTGCCACTATAAATTGTTCAGTTAAATATGATCCACATAAGCAACAAAATTATCAAGCTAATAAATCTAAGCAACTCACAATCACATAGGTCTAGATAGTACAATTACTGCTTAAATAGGAGACCTATAATGTGCTTGTCCAGGGGTGGATTTTAAAACACTTCTTTCCCTGATTAATATTACCCAATCATTACCAAGAGGTCAAGTTTCTAAAATGAGTGCATCTGTTTTGTCTTTGTGAGCAGAGTTGTTTGGACAAAGATTCTATCTCCATGTGTGGCTCTGCCCCCTGCGTGTACTGTGAAGACACCCCAGCATTATCCTGCTCAACATTAGCAGCCAACTCTGCACGCTGGCAAGAAATCTGCCATGCTTACTTGTCATGGCACTCTTTGTCCATTTCAGATTGGTCTTCGCAGAAAAGCCCCTGAAGGACTTCCTGTTCCAGCTCTTCCCAGAGGTCCCATTCATGATCCGAATCGGTCAGATCAGAGTCCCAGTCACTGTCTCCAACTGTGGAGGCTTGGACAAAGTCTGCTCTAGAGCCACTGTCCTCAGAATCAGAGTCCTTTGAATCATATACAGAATGACCTTCGGCAACCAGCAGGTGACAATCTGGGGCAGCCAGGTAAACAAAACTGTCAGTGGAAAGGAAATCACACTCATCAGGATAAGGGCCTGGTTTTGGAATGGAGGCAGGGAGTAAGGGCTCTTTTCCAGTTGGAATGGATACACCTTCCTGATGTGGAATGGGGCGCTTGGTTTGGGGAGGTGGCAGGACTGAAACTGCGAGATAGACAAAGCTGTCGGTTGCAACAAAGGGATCCAAATCACCACTATCCAGTAAAGTTCCTCTGATATCATGTTTTGAAGGAGTCAGGGGTAAAAGGACATCAGTCTTTGATGTCCTCACAGTGTTACAGATCTCTTGCCCCAGAGATCCACTGTCCATGGATTTGGAACTGTTTATGCCTTTGGTTTGAACTTTTTTCAAATGAATGGCTTTGCTTAAATCTGTGGTGACAGATGTTTGCTTTCTGTCAAGAGTTGAACATTTACGGTCAATTATTTCTGGTTTAGATGCCCCAGTCACTCTTGCAATAGCTTGATCATTGTGTCCTTTATGAGGTAAAGCCGCAATTGCCATTTCTAATTGATACACAGATCTGTCACCATCATAGTTAATGTCCTCTTTACTGGTCTGGCTGGTATTAGACATAAAAACCCCACTGGAGTCTGAGTCCAAAGTAAGATTGGAATCTGGTGATTGAGCATCATTATTTTTCAGTTGAGCCCCAACAGTACCAAGATCCAGTACGGTTGGAATGCTAGTTTGATGAAGATGTCCCATTGGTTGTGTGACAATAACATTGCTTTTGTATTCATTGAGCTGTGATTCAGACTGTGAGTGGAGTAGGTCACTGAGCTCAGAATCTATAGAGTCCTCTCTACATATCCTTTCAAGCTCCAGTAGATCTTCAGCTCCTAACTCTGAACTTGTACCAGAGGGAGCCTGTGAGCCACCAAAACCTGAAGGAGGATTCAAGAGTGGCCAGTGTCTCAAAGAGCCTAAATTCTGGGAATCTGAGTCTTTCCATGTTTCATCCCAAAGCGAGTTGACCATCTCAAGCACAGCCTCCCAGTTTTCAACCTCACATTCAGATGTGACATTTTCATCAACACTTTCCTCAGGTTTCTCTTGAAGAGGTGACATTTTACCGGAGTCCTCCATGAATTCCATAGTTTGTAGATCATATTTAGTTGATCCAGCTTTACGCTCTTCTATTTCCCTCAAAATCTTCCAGTCTTGCAAAGAACAATCCTTCAGTTCGTTTTTTAGCATAGATTTACTGAGATGTCCCTCCACTTTTCCTTGGTGCTCAAGAAAGGGGGAAAGTCGGGGTGTTGGCTTTTTATCTGAGACACTCCTTATGAGCAGAGAGGGCAATGGAGGAAGAATGGGAAGGTTGTGAACTGCCCCACCTTGTCTCACTGTCCTCCTCCTACCAATGAGCCTCCGTGGCCAGGTAGACTCCATTGAAGTTTTGCAGATTGTTGACACTTTAGGAACCACAGGGTGCAAAAGAGGTGCAGTATCATGTTCAGGTTCTGGTGTGGAGGGCTGTTGCTCATTGATGGGCTCAATAGGCTTGGGTTTAAAAGTCTCAAAATGTCTCTGCCCTTTTATGACATTCTCATGTCCCCTTATCTCCTGCTCTTTCTCAATTACCTTGTGTATATCTTGGCCACCCATGAGAGCACTAACTGATAGTTCAGAAAGAGGTGGTCTCGGAGATGAGGGCTGAGTAGGCAAAGACTGTCTGTGGAATTGCTGACTGTAAGGAAGGGGAGAAGGGGAAAAAAAGACAGATGGAGTGTGTGTGCCAGTTGAGAAGGGGGATCCAGAAAATGGGGATATCTGTGGAGAGGCTATGCTGCTTGGAAAGAACGCCACTCCTGGATTTAAGAAGTTCTTTTCTCCTGGAGAAAGCTCCAAAGGCTCAGGAAACTTGGGAGGCGTAAGAACCTTCCACGAGTGCCGACACAGACTGTCCTTCTTACCATTATCCTGATGGAGATGCCTCTTGTTCATTGACCCACCAGGTGCTGAAGAACATGAAACGCTTGGGGAAGCTGACCTAACAAACCCTCCCGGTGATCTTAGTTCATCATTAGCCAGTTTCAGCGAGTCAAAAATGAACCGCTCGTCCAGTCTTCTTCCACCAGATAGAATCACAGAAGATCTGGTGTCAAACATGTCTCCACCCAGGGAGCCATTACTGGAGAAATCAGTCTCACGACCTCTCCTCGACCCCAAAGTGCTGTGTGCTGAGCTATGGTCAATCTGCTCATTGATGCACATTGTATCATAGATGGAGCGTTGAGGGATATATCCATCTTCATTGTAGCCTTCTCTGTCATTTTTCTTTGAGCAACAAGGACTCTGGCGCAGGCAACCTGGTCGACTCAGTGTTTTGCCCATTGTAGAAAAAAAATGCAAACAATTTCAAAATAAGCTTCCACAGAAAAAATGTTTATGGTTTAAAAATTTCCAAGTCACAGGTTTTGCGTGTCAAGTCATTTTCACTACTTCAAAAAAAAAACAACATCCATAACTTTGTACATTACAGCAGTAATTAAAGGTAGAAGTGCAAGCAACTTCTTGAAATAGACAGAATCACACTCAGGTAAGTGCAAGACCGTATCTTTGGAAATCGATATAAATAGATGTGTACCTCTCTTCACTGCACATCCCTTCACTGCGCTCTGTATTACCTATTCACCATCTGCTTTGATCGGCAAACAGAGCTGATATTTGTGACGCGTTCACCATACCTTTACAGTATGTTTAGTTGTTTGAATGTTAAAAAGAAATGTGTAACAAGATAAAAAAAAACTCACTGCTGATCCAAATTTGGCTAAATTGGAGTCTCTGCCTACTTTGCCCCTTCGTAGTGATAATCATTTCCATCACTTCTATTAGTGGGGATGAGAATCCCCCATCCAGAAATCATAGCATCACTGCCAAGGACAGATGGACAGCCCCAGTTTCTCATGCTTCCTTGGTCCGAGCGTAAAAACTGTCCAGGAAACGCGAGTATAGTCCACATTCAAGAATGAGAACTCGGTCTTCAGAATATCATCCTATTTTATAGAGAAACACTGACGGCCTCTTATTTCCACACCATCTCTCTCTCTCTCTCTCTCTCTCTCTTTCCAGCTCCCTCCTCTCACACACTCTCTCTCTGACTCTCTCAATCACTGATTCCCCTCCCCCAAGTACTGATGCTGCTTCAGGGCTTTCGTACTTATCAGGACTTTTTTTGCCCCTTGCTTCTTTCACCTGATTTTAGTCATTTTCATCTCAGTGTGGTTTCGATCTGTAAAAATATCCAATAACTCCAATTACACAATAGTAAATTACAGCTTTATGCATCATAACCTTTATAGACATTGTAAAATGTTTGAATGATTAAGTTGTGTAATGCTTAAGTAACGATAATTTAAAACGAGTGTGGTCTTGGCCTTGATAAAACCAACCGTTTAATACTGTCAAAACTAGCCTCGTTTTGTTAGCTGGCCTTAGATTCCCACTCTGCACCCACACACACACACACACACATACTCAAAAGCTCTCAACTGACAACTCTTGTGCCCTGTGCACACACCCACACACACTTCTGGTGAACACAAAACGTGATTAGGTTATGAGTTATTCCATTTTGTTCTAGTATATCGTGACAAGTCAGGAAAACAGAAACACATACATCTCTAAATAATTGAGCATCTTTGCAGATAAGAGAAGAAAAAATCACCACCAGATCAAAGTACAACTTATCCAAGATATCCTTGTCTGACTTTACAAGCTAAGAAATCGAAATGTCACATTATTAAATAAAGCAAGTTTTCACACTTTTAATACTGTAATCATGATGATTGTCTGCATCCTTACCACTTTTGTTGCTCGTGTCTCAAAACCTGCAGAATCCAGCACAGCGCTCAAGCAAAAGCCTTCCACTCGGTTACCATGGTAGCAAATGACAATTGGCCTCACATCGTAGGCAGGCACTGGATATATCTTGTGCAAATATCTGCATAATCTCGTGGATAAACATTGCAGAACTAATTTGGCCTCTCTTGTGACCGTGTGGTCCTTTGCTGCTTAAAACTAAAACAAAGTATGTGTGCCACATATTTAATCTTTTGGCAGTTATGTAAAAAAAAAAAATATATATATATATATATATATATATATATAAAACGACAGGCAGGCTGACATAACTAAGTAAGAATAAATATGAATGAATAAAAAAAGAACTAAGAACATGAGGCCATTAATTTAAGGAAGCAATAATAATAATAATAAGAAGAAGAAGAAGAAGAAGAATTATGAATTATGATGTGTGTGAATAGTCTGTAGAACTGTTCAAAGCTCATGACAGTGCAGTGTTGGCAAAAATAAAATTTAAAATAAAAACCTTTCCACAATCGAGCCACGGTTTAGAAAGAATTCTTCCTAAGCCTCTCTGCCAAAGAGACACGAGACACAATATACAAGATTTGGTCAGAATGGGTCCAAAGAAACACACATACACCTGCTTCATTATTTAGTGTTATGAAATAAAATATATTTCTCCTCATGGTCTCTCTCTGGATCTTTCTCATCTCCTCAATACTAAATCACACCATGGAGACATCTAAATCAGGTTATGTTAAATAGGTGGAAGTTTCAAATAATGGGAGAAATAATCAGATTTTGGATGAATTGGACTGCATGAGAGTTTCAATTATCCTTATATTCTGAATGAATGACACAAATGCATTACAAACTAATCCAATATGTAATCATGTTTTGCCATTTTTTATAATACAGACTTTTCCACAACACACGTTTTTCCACATGGAGTCTGCACTTATTAAAGAGTGACATGAACTCAACAGCTTTAGAATTAAAGTCCAATTAAAAGAGAAAAAATTATATATGATCGCAAACTAGAAATCTTTTACTAGAGCATGCATTCGTAACATCATTGTAAGATCATGACTTTAAGCAAAAGAATAAAACCGATCCATGAACGTTGAGATCTGTCGCTCAGCGTCCTCCGGAACCCATGCAGCGTGTAGGCGTTTGATTAGTCACATTTCACCCCCGTTCATTGTTTCATTGTGAAGAACAGCAGCGCATGTGTGACGTCTCACAATTTTCAGTGTGTAATTTACGAGGTGTCTTCGTCTGAAGAGCTCAGCTGCTGCTGCTGCTTAGGTTCCAAATGGACGTCCCGAACGGCAAGGATGCGTGATAGCATGCTGTCCAAAATGATGCCATCCAGAGACTGGGAAGAATACCAGACGGAGCTGCCTGGGTGGCAGGAGCTCTCAGGCTGCAGGTAGAAAACATCTGGACTTTCCTTTACAGAATCCGGACTGTGGGTTAAAGAAAGCGGCAGAAATACATTTTTTTTTTAGTATGTTAACTTACAGCACCTAAAGTTAGGGGGCGTGGTTGCTCATTTCACTACTGAGGCAACCGCCCAATCAGAACAGAGTAACAAAAACATCCTGCTTATTCCTGAAAGGTTGGAAAATTATGTGAAATGTAATTACAAATGTTCAAATTAGATTTAAAGGGGGAATTAATTACATATTAAATAAATATATAAAGGCGTATGATAAAAGAAGAAAACAGTAAGAATGTCGGACACACCGCTATACTTAATGCCATAAAATAGCACTTGATCCAGTATTTCCTATTATTTTGCATTTTCTTTCAAATCATGCACTGATGTATTTGTGAAATGTGTGTATGACTTAATATGGAGACAAAATACCAAATCAAGCTCATGAATTTATAACGTGTGTAAGGCAGGCCTCTGCTTGATGTCAGCACAGCAGCAATATTTTGGCATTAAATCCTTACTACATGCAAAAAAATAAAAAATAAATAATCTAATCTGACTTCTGCTCGGTTGGACCGAAAGCCTGCAGCTACATTGGAAGCCCTTTGTGGACAAGATTGTAGTCTTGTACTCTTATGACTGGGAGCAGATGTGCAGATGTTGACTAACTGTGTGAGTAGTAATGATCGCTGTGGCTCACCATTTAGAAAGGTAGAACTCATACAGTCTGACAGGACAATGTAAAGGGTCGTCTGTATTCTCAGGCATCTCACCGTACTCCACATTCTCCTCTGCATCTTCTCTCTTCCTTTTACCAAGTAAAACTGGAAATTATGAAAAAAAAAATAATCAAAACACATTGAGTGGTCTATTGCATGGCTGACGTACAATTAATACAACGTGTATTTAACAACGCTGACAGAAATGTGCAAGTCCTCAAAATATCCGTCCTCACCTCGCTTCTCATTTTCCGCTTCGTCTTTGCCAGCAAGTCTGAACTTGAGGTAGGAGGACTTGCCGTGCTTGGTGCTCCTCGAGCAGCAGGTGATATCGGTAAAGGAAAGATGCTGATGCTGTTCTGCAGTTTTTAGGTTGAGATGTTTAACCACGAAAAAGATCAGAGTGTTGAGCAGCACAAATGGAGATAAAGCGCCCAACTGCTTACATTCCCACAGGAAACTCTCCTCGATGCGGGACTGCAAGAAACCTGCATACACACACCAACGCAGGCAGCATCATTTGGCTTGGAGCCTAGGCCACTTAAACAGTTTAATAAAGTAAGGAATCTTAATTGCCTCATTTCATATCTCTAATAAGCACTCAATGAAGTAAATAAAGTGACTGCTATATTGGGCTGTGTCCCAATCCTCTTGTTGACACACTCTTTTCTACTTGGTATAACCATTTCCTCTGTGTGTGTATACTGTAAGTTTTAGACAAGTGTATTACCAATTGGTGTTAAGGTGCATTCCCAGTCTTTTATCATCTTGGTCATATCTGTGGTAAACTTGTTATAAAGAGGATCCATGAAGATGTTCTCCAGGCGACCATTTTCAAGAAGGTGCTGTTTTTAGAGAAAAAACAAAAACAAAACGTAAGCACATACAAATATATTATACGTCATAATAATCTAATATAATATAATATAATATAATATAATATAATATAATATAATATAATATAATATAATGATTGAATGTTTACTTTCAGTCTTTTACTGCAATGAAACATGAAAAACACATTGTCCAACTTTAAGAAAAAAAACAACAACAGATGAATCATTAGACAGATCAAGCACCATGCTAGAAAGACAATGAGCCTCGATCGATATTGATCTGTTAAATGGAGTTCTACAGTCTGGGGGCAAGAACGCTGAACGATCTGGTCTTAGAGAGCAGTAGAGCAGAACCAAATGGCTCAAAGCTGTGAGCTGAATGGACTGTCGATGCCATGAAGACCCTAGCAGCTGAGTTATAAATGTACATACATCTAACACACACACACACACACACATTCACAGGAGCTTGATGGATTTGTCAAAAGTCAAATGATTCCAAAAAGCAGACCTGCTGGATGCCCAAGCAGAGATAGTAGACGCTGTCAGGTGCATAAGTTTGGCCATTTGGTCTGCGAACTTCACTGATGAAACGACACAAAGCATCACCAAGATCTTCAGAGCTGCAATCCAACATATCCTCCTGCACAGTGAGAGCGCTCCCTAAAATAAATAAATAAACAAACAAACAAAGGCAGAGATGGAGATGATAGTAAATGTCAGAAACGCACACAGTGGGTCACTGAGACAGTGACATTTAGTATTGACACATTCCTCTACAAAGAAAGAGGAAAAAAAAAAATGCAGAGGTCAGGAAAGAAACCCAGAGGCTTACGGAGTACTTAATAAATGTACAAATATTTTCATTTTGCTTTAAAGTAATGAAGTAAAGGTCAAAGTCATATAAGATGTTTATCTTCTATGGAAGGAGTCTGCAGTTTCAGTGCTTTGCATCATTCAGTAACTTTACACTTTCTTAACACAACAAACAGTTTTCTGTTATTTTTTCTTCTGTTTTTTTTTTAACTTCAAAACAGATAATTAAATGAAATAATATTTAATTAAATATTAACGGTAACTATAAAGTGACAAAGGCTTGAAATGTAATAATAAATACAATTCTACAATAGGAATTGTCAAAAAGTACAAATTTCTGCATCATGCCGCTGTCGATTTTTCCCCCTACATCAAAACAGAAACTTCAGAAACCTGTGTTTTGATCGTTGTAATGACGAAAGATTTCCCTCAATAGGAAATAAAAATATAGAATAACTGTGGAATAATAGTTAAAGAAATAATCTTTTAGAACGAGCCGTCAGAGACAAAAAGAAAAAAAAAAAATATTCATGTTTCTTCACACTCAAGCACTTTGTACCAAGACTGTTGCTTAGCAACATCGCTGTTGGAGACAGCAGGCTAGGTGCCGCACATAACAAGAGCATAAAATAAGAATACAAAGTGTTAAGCAGCAGCACGTGGGTGAAGCTCACCATCAGTGTGTTGAGTCCTCCACTGCACCCAGCTGGCCCAGGCTTTCACACCATACATTTGGTGGAGTTTGGAGCTGGGTGGAGTAGAAACCATGCCGCTCGCCACATCTGTTACCGAACGCCTTCTTCCCTGAAAGAAAGGCAGAAAGGCGCCGGTTAGTGTTTATACAAACGGTGTTTTATTTCAAACCAATACTGAGTCATTTAATTACAACCTTGAAAGCATTTAAAATTGACATTTAGTCTTCTGATGATGCCAATATTAGCATGAATAAGTGAAGAAGTCAAAAAGGTAGACAACATTTAAATTGTGCATTTGTTTTAATATAATCTCCATGAAAAGAAAAAGAAGGAAAAAAAAAAAAAACACACACTGCAACAAAGGTAAGTCCAACATTACAATGTGATGATGAACTAAACGTTGAAGTCAGTCTTAATTTCAGCGACGATCCAACACTCAAAAAGATAAATAGCAACTAAGCATAAAATAAAAAAAAAAATAAAAAAAACATTACATATCATATGAATAAAGAGCCAAAATTGTCCTCAGTTGTACCTAAACAAAATTTACGCATATTGTTAAATTGATGGTCTTTAAGAGTTCGCACAACGGAATGATAACGTCAAAAAAGCAAGTCATTAATCACATCACAGCAGGATGTGAACAGACGAACAGATTATTATGAAAGAGCTAAATATATCATCTGGAATATCTTTCTTAATAAATACAACACACATCTGTTCCTGATGTCATCAATGCCTCAACTGAAGAAAATGACAAATGATGAAGAATATCAGGGCTTATTAATCGACTTAATAAAGTAACGAAGGAATTAATTTTGTACTTAAAGTGTTGTAGTGCTGCGTGTAATTCGAATCGAAGCTTTTCATCTTAATACTTTCTCGTTTAATAAAACGAGATATGGTTGCAGCTTCATGTATATAAGTTTTATGCTTATTTTTATTAATTCATTTTCATTTTATTAAGTTGCTGTCATTTAACTTCAGAACAACAAAATAACTGTTGCTCTGGTGAAGCTTACTCTAAGATGTTTGGTTAACATTTATGGGAATTTTCATCATCATTAAAAAAAAAAAAAAAATTATAACAAAAATTTTCACAGACGTTCTTCAATAGTAAATGTAAAATACATAAAGTGTCTCTTTTGTTTAATAAATGAAAAGCCTTAAAAGTGCCATGGTATAAGAGAAATGTAATACTTATATACTCTTTTGTCTTTGAAAAAAAAAATCAATTCCGAGGCCCCAAAGTACCATGAGTGCAGTAAGAAGGTTATAACAACATCAGTGTTATATATTACATCCAAGTATAATCCTATCGAATTGCAATCTAATCTAATGCAATACATAGATATATTAAATATCAAAACAACAAGCTGCATACTGCATGTTTAAATGCCAGGAATAAAAGACAATCCAACAGCAAGCTGAGATGCTCATCTACAGAGCTGGTGACTGAGGGGGAAAATAAACGTTGGCCTCATACAAGAAAGTGCTCTCAGCTTCTGAGACTTATGCAATTCATTAGCAGTCAGGTGCTGACAAAATCAATAGAGGAATGAAAAATGTGAACTAAGGCTGTCTTCTAGCTCTAATATCATCCCTCTGGTTCACACAGGAAAATGTTGTCTGACATTAAACTGTCAGATCTGTAATATCCATTGTGATTTTCTTAGTAAGCTCAAACTGTTACCATCAAATTCACCTCCAAACGTGCAAATGTGGCCCAATACAACGTGCATATCGGTTGTGTTATGTTCACATACGCCGTCTTCGCCTTCTTTTACGACGAGGTCTTTTTGTGGCAGGCTCCATGGCAACAGCTTCACTGAGATCATCTTTGTCGCTTTCACTGTCCATCTGCCTCGAACGCTTTCTCTTCCTTTTCTTTGACATTATAGTGTTATGGACGTAATTTTTGACGTCCCGCCACGTTCTTGTCCTGAGAGCCTCCGGATCGGTCCCAATGCAGTCCAGACAGTCCTTTTTGCCTGGCACTTTATTGATGGATATATAATTTCCCAGATGCTTCCTCACAGCTTGTTGTTCCTCCTTGTTCCATTTTTGTCTTTTGCATCTCAGTGCAGGAGCATCGCCAAGACCTAATGTACAATAAAGAGCAATGAAATTAAAGGAAAGTTATTTGTGCTGCATTAACACTGAGGTTAGTAGAACTCATGAAGTAATATTCTCAAATTCTGTTCGCTTCTATAGGCCTGAAAACCCTGAAGATGACTCACTTGTCTAAAGTAGAAGCTGGACTGTGAGCATACAGTATATGGCGTTTTACAGTGACCCTAAGGCGCTTGGGCAGCGGAGGAAGGAGAGAAATTATAATCAATGTGGGAAGTTTTTAATTGGGTGGACGGGATACTGTACGTATTCTTGATTCTGCTTTGCTTTTAAATCCTCTACAAATAACATGTATAAGAAAATACATTAAAAAAGAACCCACCTGTGTCCTTGTATGCACCAGGTCCATCGTCCATTGTTTGCAACAGGTCGCAGACCTTTGCCAACTGTGTCAAGTTTTCATCCAGTGTTTGAAGTTCAAAACTGCTGTCGCCCACAAGTGCAGATACCAGCTGCTTTTCACTGCCGCTAAGGCTCCGTAGTTGGAAAATAGTAGCCACATACTTATGCGTATGAACTTCAAGCTTGCTTACACCACATTTTTGGGCAAAGATCCTTATGCAGTCGTGTGATCTTATGTGAGCATCAGCTGTCATTTGAGGAAACATGTAAGGGTTGTCCGCGAGAACACCTACATCCTCACGGTATTTGATAAGAATGTCCAGAGAAGATGCCATCCTTACAGTAAACAAAACAGGAACCCAACTTCCATCTTTATTAGTGACTCCCACACTTAGTAACGCACTGCTAAGAGCCTGTTCAAGCTTTGATAGGGGTTCACACATTTTTCCATGGATAGGCTCTTTGTGCCTCTGTATGTACTCCTCAAGCAGCATTTTCTCAGCTATGCTCCTCCGTCCTCTGTTAAATAGTGTCAGTTCAGCCAGAAGGATTTCACGTAGCATTTTCCATGATTTATGATTAGGATGCTCCGTAAGTTCCAAAATGACTTTGTCTCCGGTATTTTTCAGGAACTTCTGTAGTTTGACAACATCATCTATCAGATGTATTATATCCGATTCAGTTTGCTTACAGGTATTTGAAGGTTCATAAGAAAGCCAATCTGTTCCCAGCAGTTCAATGAATTTTTTGGCATGATTTCTAGCTTCATCAGCCATATCATTTTTTTCCAAAGCAACTTCAATTGCACATTTCAAGGAATAACCCATTTTCGATGCCCCCGATTTTTTACATTTGTTAGAATGCGAGTCAAAACAGCCAATCTTCTTGAGAGCTTCCAAAGCCAAGCTGAACCTGGATTCAGTACATACTTGATACAGATCCTCAACATTGCGATCCAAATCCCTCACGGCCAACATAAATCTACCTAGTGCTCTCATTTTTTGTGAAATGTATTCGTGTCCTTCCTTTTCGTGTCCATGTTTTTCATAAAGTCTATTTCCAAATTGGCAGATTAAGGTATCGTTCCTTAAATATTTTGAGATGTCATCGTCTCTCATGTTGCGGACAACATTTTTGCAGCCCTCGGAAAGACAGTCGTGCAAAACAAAATCCTTAAATAAGGCTGACCGAGACCTCCTTCTACGAGGGGCATTTTTATCATCCGTCTTCAAGTTGCATGATCTTTGATGTCTCCACAATTCACGTTGGAGGAAATAACCCAGACAGTGAGTGCAAGGTTGGTAGGAATTCAACGAATTGTCCTTTTTTTGGCGTCTCAGGGGGACAATTTCCCCATTTCCAGTTTGCTGAACTTTGATGTTATGCTGGTAATTACCTCTATTACGAAGCTGTTTAAGCAAGCAATGGCGAGTTTTGGATCCCTTTGGGTGGCTGAAGGCATGGGCTACGTCCTTTTCTTTCGCATGAGTCCGAGACAAGTGCCTTGCTAATTTGATGAAGGGTTTCCTACAATAGACACAGAAGTGTTTTTTCCCACCTTTTGCTGTCCTTAGTAAAGGTAACACTTCTGAATAAGACTTTCGAGACATTGGAGATGGTAGACGGTGGTGTGCTCCAGGGTTGGTAGACGGCACTACGACATTAGTGCTGCAAAGTAAATTCTCATTACCATCCACATATTTGCCTTCATCTTGACTACGGATTGGGGCGCACAACTCAGGCTTGAGATTTTCCCTGGAGTTGCGTGACACTGGAGATTTCTCTTGACATGCAGACAGTGCTGCGGTATGCTTGCCTAAGCAACTGTGGACCACAGTGCTATCAGGATCGACTAGGTCGGCGTTTCTAGCACAAATCCAATTTTTCTCGAGAAGCCCAATAAACTCTTTAACATTAGCAACGGTCTCTGTATCCCCCTCCATAATATTCTCACCACAAATAATTTCAGCTGCTTGTCTTATGGAATTGCCAATTTTGAACGCCAGAGATGGCTTTTCAAATTTGCTCAACGTTTCATCAAACCCACTAACTACCTTTGCACCTTTAATGACTAAATCAAGCCTGGATGGAGTGCAGACGTGATGCAGATACTGAACACTTCCGTCTAACTCTTTTACGGCTAGCATAAATCTCGCCAATTCCCTCATCTTCTGTGTTACATATATTTGATGCTTTTTACCATGTCCAAGCTTTACAAAAAGCCTAGCACCATACTTGCAAATCAGAGTATCGGCTCTTATATGATTCAGGACACTGTCTTGCTTCATACTATGAATAGCTTCTTCCAAGTCTCCAGAAACACCACCCTGCAATGGAAGCAACATTGATGATGCAGTCCTTTTAAGGCAAACATTCGTTCTCACTTTGCAACGTTTTTCATGCCGCCACAGATCATGGCGGATATAAAACGCCAGGCAATACTGACAAGGCAGGTACACACCCACAGAATGATCTTTAGTTGCTCGTTTACAGGTGATCAGCTCTCCACTTCCGTTTTTAAGAACTTCAACGTTATGCTGATAATTCCCTTTCT
This sequence comes from Tachysurus vachellii, assembly GCF_030014155.1. Taxonomy (NCBI): domain Eukaryota; kingdom Metazoa; phylum Chordata; class Actinopteri; order Siluriformes; family Bagridae; genus Tachysurus; species Tachysurus vachellii. The sequence goes on from NC_083469.1 coordinate 24,291,909, forward strand.
TTCGAAGCTGTTCGAACAGAAGGAGCCGTTTTTTAGACCCCATTCTAAAAGTAAGTGCATGTGCTACATCCATTTCCTTTGCATGCTTCTGGCTCAGATGCCGTGATATTTTGACGTAGGGCTTTTTACAGTAAAGACAGAACTGCTTTTTCACCCCTAACCTTCTACCATCTGACGTTTTGTTTAAACTTATCTGTTTGGACAGCTCTGGTTCAGATGAGGTGTTACAGATCGAACTGGAATTGGAACTAGATTGTGGACTCGACTTCAGGCTTGAAAGTGAACCAGAACACTTTATGTGCTTTAGAGTGGATGCTGTCCCACACTGTGAACTGGTGTTCGTGATAGACGATGAGTCAAAAGTGGAGTCTCCGTCAACAATTTCAATAGAATTCTTTTGATACGTCAAGCTTTCTGCAGGAGACATGACTGGGCTATCAGCATTAATCAAATTGCACTCAAGCCCACTTGAGGCATCGGAGTCCAGGCAGTGGGAGCTGGCACTGAGGATCTGTGGTATAGATTCTGTATTACCCTCAGGACTGCTGGGTGTAGGTCTGCTGCACTTCACACCGGATGTGAAACAAGGCTCAATAGTAGGTTTCATGTTCGACTCAACCCCTTGGTAGTGCGAAGATTCAGGAGCAGGAAAGAGACTGGTCTCAGAACTAGACTGGAAAACGGTCTCAAAGCAGGACTCAAAAATAATCTCAGGACTATCATCTGATGTTTCAGGGCTATTTTCATGGCTGGAGGAGAGGCACAATTCAAAACTGGACTGACTGGGATCTGGGCTGCAATCATCACTTGGATCATCACTGCAATCATGGCTTGCTTGGTGGTGAGATTTAGGACTACAATATGGACTTGTTTTCAGGCTTGATTTCTCAGCGTGTGTGCAAGATTCAAAGTTTGATTGGATGGTAGATTCATGACTCAAAATGAACGTGGTTTGATTAGACAATTCCAGACTAGGTGGTGGCCTAAGATCACATCCCAAACTGGTTAGAAAGCAGGACTTCACACTTGGTTGAGTAGGATGCAGGCTGGACATTTGACTGGCAGTGGTCTGATGAAATGATTCAGCATTCAGATTTGCACTGCTAGATGCATCAGTGTACAACATACTGGGTACAAGACACGATTCTAGAGTAGATTTTATGCTGGATTCATTGATGCTGCAATATTCAGAAATACTTGGGAGACTGGTTTCAGGACTGGTCCTCAAAACCTCTTCAAAGCACAAGTCAACGCTTAAATGACTAGGACTTGATTCAGGATAAGGCAGTGAGAGAGGTTCAGGAGTGGATGGTAGGCACTCAAAACTCTCTCTGTTACTTTCAGCAGTGGTTAGAAGGCTACTATGTTCGCAATGTTTGGGACTAGGATGACTGTTTGCAGTACTTGATAACTCTTTGGACTGTAAGTGGGATTCAAAACTAGAATGAAGGCTAGGTTCATTACTAGATGTTATGGTGCATTCATCAGAAATGTTTGCCCGATCAGGAAACAGTCTAAGGTCAGAACTGGTTGAAAGGAAGGGTTCGGGACTAGACTGAGTAAACATGTTACTTGGTCCAAGGCCAGGTTTTAGATCCGTCTGATCAGAAAATTCAGGACTTAATTGAGCACTTGAGAAAGAGCAGGTTTCAGTATTATGGATGGCTGATTCTGGATTAAGATGTTCAGAGCTGGAACCTGGGATTTGCAAATGCACCAAGTTGACAAGTGGTGGCGCATTTAGCTCTGTAGTGGACTGGAAGCAGGAATCATTTTTAGAGGCCATTTGCTCCAAAGACTCTGAACAAGATTGTGAAAGCATTTTTCTCCTGCATGAGTATTCGTGTTTCTCCAACCCTTCCCGTAGAAAGAAAGCTAGGCAATACTGGCAAGGTAAGTACTCCCTCACAGATCTTTTTCTTTTTGTTTGTTTTTGCATAACAATATCCCCACTTCCGTTTCGAATAACTTCAATGTTATGCTGATAATTGCCTTTCTTGCGAAGCTGTTCAAGTAGCATATGTCTTCTTTTAGATTTTTTAGGAAAACTGAGGGCATATGCTACATCTGTTTCATTTGAATGCAATCGCTCCAAGTGCCTTGCTATTTTGGTATTTGATTTTTGACAGTAAACACAGAACTGTTTTTTGGTACATGACGTCTGAGCTCTAACTGTTTTACTCGCTGTTTTCCGACTTGTCCTCGTAAGCTCTTCCAGCTCATCTTCAACTGGAGCGCATTCTGAGCTAATGAAAATACTTTTCCCCGGTGTTCTACCATTTTGGCAAGAATCCGCAGTGAACTGCTTGGTATCAGTGTCCAATATGGACTTTGCAGCTATGTCCAGTTCTTCTTTGAAACTCTTCAGTTCTTCAACATCAGATCTCTGATCGAGACGGGAAAGAACACCAGTATTTAAAATAAATGAACTTTATTAAATTTAAAATAATGTAATTTATATTTTTTTTTTGCAAGGTCACATTTTGGACAGTTGCGAACAAGGGCAAAAAATACATTAAGGTGCCTGATAGAGCCGTATATTACTTCTTTTACTTAATACATGAATGGGTCATTATAGCTTGTCAAATGAGTATAAAATAACACTAAACAACAGCTCCTTTCACTAAAAAGTGTGCAAAACATGGTGAATTTAGTAATCTATGCAGATACGTCAATATAGCTAAGAACTGAGTAAGAATTAAGGTACAAGTGTGCCTTATGGCGGGTATTAAATGCATGAGAAAATAAGAAATTTTAATATAATAATAATAATAATTCAGTATATATGAACATTCATACTATAATTACATATATATTTATATGATAAAACATCCCCTCCAAAACTATAAAAAAGTATAAGAACAGCAAGCCCCCCGTTTTTTTTTTCCTTCCATTGTTTGCTACACACTGTAGACATTTTGGTTTGAGGTCAATAGATGAAAACGACACAATAGATCAGAATCTCAGCTTTAATCTCCTGATAGTTACACCTTGATATGATCAACAACTTCGAGCATGCAACCTTTTGATCAAAAATGTTGAAACGTGTCTGTAAGGTGTTTCCTTTTGCTCAGGTGTTTCTTCTTAGACTGACTGTTTAAACAGTTATTAGCTCGAAACGTCTTATCTTGGTTTGAGCCCTGGGGATCTTCTGTGAAGACTGCATTTACTGTTAACAAGGACTAACATGAAGACCAGAGTGCTGTCTAGGGAAAAAATGCAAGCTATTCTGAAGCTTAGAAAAGAGGAGAAATTGATCTGAGCCATTGCACAAGCACTGGTCACAGCTAATATAACAATGTCCTGAAAAAGAAAGAAACCACTGGTGTGCTAACAAGTCGGCATCAAACTGTTATAGAAGACCAAGACATAAGTAGTAAGAATTTTGTATTCGTCTCTTGATGAAACAAACCCAGTCTTCAGTGTATAGCAAAACAAGTAGTCTTGTCGTTCCAATACTTTTGGATGACTGAGTGTATTTCATATTATTGTATATTTTCAAAAACCAAATCATTAACCGGACGCCCAATGGACTAATTCATTAAATGCAGGAAATTCTAAACATGCACTAAGAAATATTCTGGATTAAAACAACAGAACTGTTATATAAAGAAAATAGAAAGTTTTGAAACAGGTTAATCTTACCTTAGGATGATAATGAGTCCTTGTGGTAAAAAACTTGCGCAGCGCAACGTCATCGGCGGTTTACGTGAAGCTTTTGGTAATTTAATTTGACAATTTTGACGTAAAAATATTTAATGAAATAAATTAGCTTGAGTCGTGTTTATACCGTTGTTCGCAACTTCCACTGCTTTAAACTCTTCGAACTGAGCACATTTGTATAGACATCTTAAAGTAAAACCATATCAAAATATAGCACAGAGAAGAACTACTTGTAAAGCATGTACAAGATTAAATCTGGATAAGATGTCCTCCTATGTGTAATAGAGAGATTAAGTGAGAAAGACAAATTTATTATAAATTAGAGCAGGCTTTGATAAAATCTCTAAACCCTCAGCTCTAATGGTCAGCATGTGCTGTGCATTACACATAGTTTGCATAAAAAACAACAACAAAAAAAAACAACAAAAACAAAGAGATTTTAGTAAACATCATTTTGGATCCAACATCGAAAACGTTAACGTTCATGTTTCTCTTTCCTCCACCCTTACACAGCCAAAAATACAGATGCACACCCACATCCGGACTGTCCAAACAATGATGCCAGATGGGGGTGTATATGAGTCACACTTTCTCTTGCCTCCCTTTAACAGGGGAAAGTTCATATACACTGTATGCAATAAACCTAGGGTAAATGCAAACATACAACTATAAAACATACCTTCTTTCCTCTCTTGCGCCGTTTTACTGATGATTTCTGCTCTTTTGTTGCTTCCTGATCATTTGATGCTAACAAAATAAAAATGAGCAATGAGCATCCTGCAGCTTAAAGGGTATTCATTTTTCATGGTATGCTTCAAATTACTTAAATAAATACTTCTATTTCTGAGAACTGACAACTAACCAAGAGGAATGTCCTTTTCCAAATCTATTAATGTGGACGCTGTGGATTTAATAGGAGCATCTTTAGGTCCCTCTATTTCAGATAAAGGGACTGATGGCTTAAGATTGTGTGAAGAATCTTCAGGATCTGCCCAACTGAAGGGAGTAGACCTGGCCTCTGATTCCAAATCTCCACTGTATGTACTGCCTTGGTCTGAACAGACAGAAAAGCTACATTAATCCGTGCACAAATATGATCTACTGATTGTTCTTATAATGGTCATTCACGTACCTCCATGGGACAGGGGCCTGCTCTTGCCCTTTTCCGCATCTTCGTCCTCCACTGAGCTTTGTGATGGGACGCTGCCTTTAGTGGAAGTTGGCTGTGCGGATTCCTGAGAAGCTGGCACGACCAGTGGAACAGGTATCTACAAATAACAACAAGAAATAGGAACATCCCAATGACCAGTGTCACTACAATACCCAATATTGTAGAGATGTCAGAAAAACAAGTAAAGTTTAGGTATGAAAGAGCGAGGATTTAAATACACACAGGAACAGGAAATCCCAGCGGAAATGGTGTGTACTGAGTGTACAGATGCATGGGCACGGGAATGTACATGGGTGTTGGAATAAATATAGGCACAGGGATCAGTTTCACTTTCTCTCCGTTTTCATCAATAACTGTGGAGATAAAGAGAGAAAAAAAAAAAACAGCATTTGCCAAAATCCATCATGGTGCATACGAGAATAATTAAATGCTTAAAAATCCTCAGTATGTTTCAAAGGAATGCAATTTTGCCAAGAACCTGGACACAGATCACAGGTGTATTTTAATGTGCCGTTCTAGCAAATAATTACAGCAGAAACAGCTCATTCACATGGGTGTTAATGATCGGCACTTCATATAGCCTAAGCAGAATAATAAAAGAATTGATAATGGGTCATCACTTCACAAAGATGACGTGGTAAAATAGAAACAAACCGGTGTCTGACAGTAGTCTTGGAGGCTCGAGATCACACTGGATGCTCTGCTCATCGTTGATAGGTTTGCACATGACGGCTTTATTCTTCAGCATCCGTCGCTGCTGAGGATCGCCGTTCACCGCGGCATCCGTTTGGGTGCTTGCCTAGAGACATGCAGGATAAAGGTTAGCAGAAGTAAATTGAAAAGTTAAGAATTCTCATCAGAGATCTGGTAGATGCTTGCACTCACGTCGCCTATGATCTTGGAGCTGGCGTTTGAGGTAGGCAGCGCTCCTGTGAACAGAAAGTTAACTGCAAGGTTACACTTAACATTAACATTTCATTTCTGTAAAGTCATTAAAAAGTGAGTTACCTGTGAGTGCAGTGTTGGCAGCCAGCGCAGAGGCTAATGACACAACACCCCCAATTACAGGCATGTCTTTGGATAGAGTCAGTGGGGCCTGGGCCGGGGTGACAGCAGTGTTAATACCTGGTGTAGTGAGAGGAAAAAGGAAATTAAATAAATCATTTCTCTATGGTTTTTAAATGGTCCGAAATGCGATTTAATATAAAAATATAATGAATATAAAAAGTGTTGTACCATTGCTGTTTGGCTGATCAGGGATGATGCTCTTGGAGCAAAAATGCAACAGACAGTGCAGGTTGCAGAAGTGTCGGACAGTTTCATCCCATCTGATGCTCTCCTTAAGTGGTCCCTGATTCTTACAAGCATGACACTTTGCCATCTATCGACAGAAACAAGCAGAACAAATAAGAATGTGTGTGGAGATGGCACATTCCTGCAGTTATCCAATCAGCTAATCATATGGCATCAGCAGCAGATACAGGTCCAGATTACTGTATATACGTCGAGCATGACAACTATCGCACGTGTCAGGACGCCGTAAACGTCGCAGTATGCGGCTCTGACCTCGTAGAAGAGAACGGTGTAGAGAGACATGCACTCTTCTGAGCAGAACTCTTCCAGCTTGCCTCCAAAGTGATTCTGGATGGTTTTGTGGGTCACGTTATAGCAGAAAGCACAAACTCTGCACTGACCCCCGTGCTGCTTGGCGTAGTCGTGTTTGTAGAGCAGTTTGCAGCCTGTTCGAGAAAAGCAGGTGAATGTAATCATTGCCAGGACAGCAAAGAAAATGAATTTTATTTATTTAAAAATAAATCATTTATTTAAAATCTTTTTATGATGTTAAGGTAATTGCTGATATTAAATATTTACAATTATTTTTTTATTTTATTTATTACTTTTTCTAGTATTATTAGCGATAAATATTTGTGTATTTTATTGTAATCCTTTTAAATAAAATGAATTTATTAGAGTAATAAATAACTAAAAAGAAATAATGGAATAAATGTTTAAATTAACAATAGAATTTTTTTAGAACATAATTTTATATATATAAAATTGGCCTTTCATTATTTTTAACATTATCTTTTTTAGATTACCTTTAGAAAGCAATTTTAACACATTTTAATGATTTTATAATTTACATCATGAATTCAATTAATACAGATTTGTTGTCACCCTCAGCCATCTGAGGTGTTAAGAAGTAAAACCGTTTAAAAGTCTTTTTGCTTTTAAATATTTCCTCAATCGAATAATTAAACCCGGCACCGATGACGCAGTGTTACTTGATTCAAAACGATGCTTTGTTAAAATCAACGTGAAGTAACAAACAAACAAACAAACAAACAGTGATGTGCCTCTGAAAAATCAGCTGAAATGAAAAGAAAGCTAGACCCGACCTTCGCAACAGAAGGTCCGCGGCTGCTTCTCGTAGATGACAATTTCCTTGGCCACTTTTTCTTCTTTGCAGTACCTGCACACTGCTTTGACATCTCTTTCCCTTTTATACATGTCACAACAGAGGCGGGAGCAGAAGAGGCCCGCGTGATTCTGACAGACGGAAACAGGAACCCGAGTCTATTTCAAATACGCATTTGGCATCAAACAAAACAAGTGCATTGCTCGGTGACCGATCTCTACCTTAAACTGTAGGACCTCGGGTTTCGAGCTGAACTGCTTCTGGCACTGTTTACAGGTGAGTTTGACAGGGCCGAGAGCTTCTAGCTGCTGCTGGGGGTCTTGTGGGTTTGTCGGTCGGCAAGATGGCAAGACGGTGTTTTGATTCGAAGCAGGCACTGCGTTAGAAGGTGGATTAAATCCTTGAGCAGACGGATGATGAGGTACAGGAGGATGTGGGCCTGTGTTTGGACTGTGATAGTATCCACCGTTCATTTGAACTGACCTCTGCAGCCTCTCCTGGAAAAGATTTATAAAGAAATATCTTTGCCTTATTTATATTTACACAGCAACAGACTTTGCCAATTTGTACGAAGATGACACGCATCACCAGTTAAGGGCAGAACACACCAGAAGTATGGAGTGAAATGATGTGAGAAGATATCCAGGAAAACAGGTTTAAAAAAGTTCTTGCAGGAATAAAAAAATTCTTGCAGCCAAAAATATTTGATTCTATTGTGATTTTTTTCATAATTTGAGATTTGCAGAGCTTTTTGTGCTTTTTTCTGCAGAAAACTACTTAAACATGTGAAAATGCACCCACAGGATTCTTTATTTAAAACTCCTTCCAGTGAATACACATAGTATGTCATACAATGCATTTTGGCCCAGATCTGTGATCAATTTGAAAAACTGCGAGCTCTGATTCTGGACAGACTGCCAATAGATTTGACAAACAGAATTAATAAGTGTGAAAGTAGTATTTTCTTCTGACTGGATATTGGGCTTTATGTGAAGTACCTGGAATCTGCCAACACAGTCGTACGAGCAGAAGTTCCTAATGGCTCCGTCGGGCATCACCAAGTGATACTGAGGAACAGCTAACGTCTGGCAATTTGTGCACGGGAATGAAGCGCCTGCGTTAAACACAAAACGTATTACATTTGAATTCACGACTGACGATTTTGCAATTTAACTTAATTCATATTCAGATACCTTGACGGACAAATATTATGACTCCGGTTACTGTTTCAATCCGAATAAACTGGGACATAAGTTAGAGTCACGTTTAAGACCAATTTGACCGCGAGGGACCCCGGAATCAAACCTACCTGACAAAGTGCAGGACGCCTGGCTATTAGCCACACATCTGGAGGAGCAGTAGAACTCTATGACTCCTTGAGTGTTTGTGCCTTCCAACATCTGATCCATAGGTTTTAAATCTTGACAGCAGGGGCAGTAGACCCTCTTACCACTTTTCTGTAAGAAGCATGTAAGCAACATGTTAGTAATTCAGAGAGGAGACAAGAGGAGCTAACCTGTTTCTCATATTAAGGAACAAGCGCAGTTCAGGTTCAGGTTCAAGACAATTTTATTCTAAAACTCTACGCAGCCTTAGGTCAAGACATACAAATAAAATAAGCCGAGTGAATCAGCAGCGCCGACCTGTTTAAAAGCACTGATGCAGGCTGGGCTGCAGAATTTCTTAACAGCGTCCTCTATCTGTACGAGGTGGTAGTTTCCTGTCACGGTACAGTTGCCGCAGCTCTCGCAGCAGCTCATGGACAACCGTTTGGAGGATCGGAAACGTGAGAAGCACTCGTCGCTGCAGAGACGGTGCAGAACGCCCTGGTGATTCACTTCGTGTTGGATCTGAGAAAGAGAGAGAATGCGCACAAATAGGAACTCGTCTGGTTCTGCAGAATATAAATAAGAATTGGAAATTGATGAGAGATTTTATGTGAGAGCTCACTGTACAAACTGTTCTGATAACCAATCGAAATTTATCTAAAGCATATATACCTCTATGACAAAGACACTGAGATTCCCTAACTTTGGTCAAGAATTTGCGCCTCTCCTTCTAAAGTTTTTTCATTTTTTTAAAGCCCTCTGTATATGTATTCTTTTAATATAAACTATTCAGGGACGGACGCTTGCTGGGAGCACATTAAGGAAATGAGTTTATGGTTTAATTTCCCAGGAGAAATTTGCGGTGAATTTCTCCTGGAGCATTCAGCATTTATAAGTCCATTTTGGGACAAGACACCAAAGCACAAAAAAGCACAGTCCTCTAGTGGATAAAACAAGACCTGCGTGTATGAGGCTAAGCCAGATTAGGACACCTAATCTGTTGACCGCATGTGTTATGTCATCATGTAGAGCACAGGTCCCCAATCCTGTCCTGCATAATTAAATGTCTTCCCTGGCACCGACACAACTAATTCAACACATCGCCTGTTTAAGATTAAGACCCTTCACTAATGTGTGGTAGAGCAAGAAAAAAAAAAAAGGAGATATTATGTAGATTATTTTAACAATAGGTACTTTTCATGTTTCTGACAACCCTCTCTAATACTGCTGCGGAAACTCTCAAGGTCGAATCCTAGTGTGTTTCAGTTCTGTATGTAGGTTGAATTGGTGTTTTATATAATACTTAAATTTCATAGCACACATTTCCATACTGTAGATATCCCGACTCCTTGAAGCTTACCTCACTGGAATTTCTGCACACGGAGCATTTAACGACGGCATCCTTTTCGGTTAAGCCTTCAACTCTGGACTTGTAAATGCTCAGACAAGACTGGCTACAAAACTCCTTCAAGGTGTTCGCTGCGTCGACCGGAACTGTTATCAAGTCTTTGAGATTCCCAATTACCCTTGAAATAAAGAATAAAAATGTTTAAAAAACAACAACAGATCTTTAATTCCTGACAAATTGAAAGCTAGAGTGTATAAGCAGAGAGGGGTGATAATGGGATCAGACATCATATGTGACTCACTTGAGACAGAGGTGGCAGGTTTTCTTTGGGGCGATATTGGGGGCTGGAGGCAGGTTGAATCCAGTCAGACACACAGTAGAGCAGAAGAGCTGATTGGAGCCTTTCTTTTGAAACGCGGTCTGACCTTTCTGAAGAACCTTAGAGCAGCCTGAGCAGCAGATCCGCACAGGAGCAGGAGGTGGGTGATGCTGTGGTGGGGGCTGAGCCTGGAGGAGGGGTGGCGGTTGTGTCTGAAGCTGAGGTGGGGTCTGTGGTTGGAGCTGAGGTGGGAGCTGGGGCTGGAGCTGGGGCGAGAGCTGCGGCTGGAGCTGCGGTGGGAGCTGATGTGAGAGTTGTGGTTGTAGTTGGTGTGGGAGCTGCGGTTGAAGCTGCGTTTGAAGATGTGCTTGAAGCTGCGCTTGGAGTTGAAGTTGAGGTTGGAGATGAGTTTGAAGCTGTGCCTGAAGATGAGTTTGCAGATGCGGTTGGAGCTGGGCCAAGGTCTTGGGTTGAAGCTGGAGGTGTGCATGAAAATGAGGCTGCATTTGGGCCTGCAGGACTATAGGAGGTGGTCTGATGGGCTGAGTTACAGCAGAGAACGGGAGCGGTTGTGGGGCTGCCACAGGAGCTGGAAACGGTCATTCAGACAGAGTAGCTCATTTAGTAGCTTTTCAGTTAAATCATCATCAAATCATCCACTTCACTCAGATCCACTCACTTACTCACCAGTAATGGCATCACTGCTTCCTCTAACAGAAAAGACAGAGCTGATCCTCAATTCATCCAGAGGAACAGACGACTGAAATAAAATAAAGCACCCAAAGCAAAAAAATAAAAAAAGATTTACAGAATGTACAGGATAAAGTGCATTTCAGCAAAGCATGGAATAAAAATGTTCAAATGTTTAATCATTAACATGATGTGTCCTGGGGAGAGCACAGTCGCCTCCAGCTAACTAAACCTCACAATCCTATTACACTAGGCCTAACTTACGACAAAGAAACAAGGCCTAAAGGCGAGTACACACATGCTTCGGCGGATAGCTTAAGCTTTGTCACATATAAAATAACTATTTTCTTGTTTGATAACAGTAGAATTCTGTTCAAAGAAAAGTGCCAAGTACGACAGCCGAATGATTTAACAAGACCTCTTCCAGGAAATGAGGATGAGTGACAGACCCACATCCTTCATCTTCGCTAAACTGGTCAAATTATAGCTAATTTTAGCAATGTGTACAGTTACAAGCAATAAATATTGATAAGCTATCACATCCATGGTCTATCTATGGCTACTTTCCCGACGCACGTCCAGATCTTACCCAACATTGTTTTGAGCAATTGTTAAAAGGTCATAACAGAGACTTCTCCTTGAGCATGCCTGCACCCTGATTTAGAAATCACATGAGACACCTTAACACGGTGTCAGACTGCATACCCACTTAAAGCAAAAGATGGGAAATTTCACCCATGATGCTTTATGGCTAACTGGCTAAATGAAAATATAGGACCTCTTCAAATGGAGGGTGGGTTTAAAAAAGTTACTCGAATAGAAGCCACACCGGTTCGCAGAATGAAGTATTCCTTAACATCATTAACTGTAAATAGGAAGGAGAACACATTTGTTAAAGATTTTTGGTGTTTGCCTGTAAGACTTGAAGCAGCATCCGCCTCAGCAAGTTCTTTTGGTTCCGCAGAACGGAAGGGGCCGAGGAACCGAGAGTTCTGTAAGAATGGAGAGAAGATCTGGCAAAAGTGACAGCCTACATGTCCCTGTAGTGCATTAGGTACTGTAGTGCTCTAGTGTCTAGGGGTTTAGGTGTTATGATGACGGGCCCATGTGTGTAACTGTGGGGAGCCAATAATTCTGATCGCGCTGCATGCTACGTTTCACAATCCACACCTAACAACACTTTTTCCGGAGCTGTCATTTCTCGTTCCCATATATTGCCGTTTGGCTCTGCAAGAAGCTGTATATAAAATAAACAAACCTTACCTCATGATCTCCGTTCTCGAGCTCCTCTTTAACACGGCTGATGTCCGAGTGCGAAGAGCTGATGAGGGCTTTATCGTAATCCTCGTCTATGGGTTCGTCTTTTATTTTCTTCAACGGAGAACACGGGATTTCCTCCCTGGTTCTTTCACCCTTTTCCTGTGATGATGCCTGGTCAAGGGAAAATAGATGTGCGATCATTCAGTGTCTTTGAAAAACACATTCAAATAATAATAAATGTTTAAGGGGGAAAAAAAAAAGGGTTAAAGCAGTAAAAGAAGCTTGTTTTATAACTTACACTGCCTTCATTTTGTGAGGGTCCAACCTCCTGCTGAGAGCTCTGCACACCTTCACCTGGAATAAACCACAGAAAACATTGATCACATTTAACAGTTATATCACATGAAAGAAACATCAGGTTATCTACACCATCGACACCAACATCTGCAGCAACTCGCCTGCTTCGTTATCTTTAGGCGAGACACTGTATCTGTTTCCGTTCTCGCCCGTTTCATCAGCCTGCTTGTCTTTGTGAGTGGAGCCGCTCTCCGGCTCACCCTCTTCATCATCCGCTCCAAAAACAGGAAGTCCGTCCAGCTCGTCTTCCTCGATGCCTTGCTTGGACGGATCGCATTTCGAAATCTCCGCACCTGGGAACGAACAATGAACAAAGCATCGGTTATCGGTCGTACTGACAGAAAAAAAAAAAAAACTGCCATGTCCTGAAAGGGTCATGTGGTGTGACCAGGAATAGGCGTACAAAAAGACATTTCCTTTCGTTTTAATCTGAATTATTACTGCTTATTATACACAACACTTGCATTTAATAATAAAAAAAAACAGGTATTTTTTATGATTATTTTGATCGGAAGGGAATAGTTGTTTCTCTGACTTCTCTGTATGACGTATAAAAATTATTAATACATACTTTTAAACTATAATGAATCTACATGACAGGGAGCATTTTGTCTTTAATCATTTTCGATATCTAACTGCTGCAGTTGAATATTTAAAGCGGTCATCATTTGGCTAATACGGTAATGATGACTACAGTCTGTCGATCCGGATGGTTTTAGAAGCAGTCCTTCGTTTCGTGAACAGGAAGTAATATTGTGCAGACATGCCTCAATTTTGTGGTTCAGTAGCCACTGGGACCAAGAAAACATGTTCCCACCCAAATGCGCCAAACGTTTGTTAATTTCTAGTCATTTTTTATAGTTCGCCTTGTAATCGCTTACCTGATGACGACTCTGTCTCATTCTGTCTTTCTTCTGTCACGCTACAGATGCTCTGGAATTAAGAAAACAGTTTAAAAAAAAAATTATCAAGTATTGTTGTTGACATTAACGAGAAAGTGTTAAGCTAAATGTCACAGGAAAACTTAAGACCCAGATTCCGGGTTAAACTGAAAGAGCCAATTGTTTGTTTCCAGATTCTGCATGCAGACTGATATTCGAAGGTACGGCGGATATAAGAAGTCTGAGCACCCCTGTTAAAGGTGTAGGGTTTTTGGGATGTAAAAGAAACGAAACCAAGATAAATGATTTAAGATTTTTTTCCACATTTAGTGTGATATAGAAAACCAACAGAATAGAAGAAAAAAAATCATACATTTAAAGAGGTAAAAAAAAAAAAAAAAGAATAAAAATGTTGTGCTTTAGGTCATTATTGTCCAGGAAGGGGAAATCTTTCCTCATCTTCAGCTGCTTAAATTGGTTCTTGGAGCTATCCGTGATCCTGACTAGAGCCCCAGTCCCAGCTGAAGAGAAACAGCCACACAGCATGATGCTGCCACCACCATGCTTCAATGTAAGTATGGTGTACTTTGCATGACAAGCTACGTTTATGGCCAAATGGATCAATAACACATTTCTCCACATGGTTTGCCAAAATTTAAATGTATGTTGTTTATATTTTTTCCTGAGACAGCGCTTCCATTTATCCACCCTAACAAACAGCCCAGACATGTGAAGAATATAATAGACGTATCACATGCAGGGAGTGACCAGTACTTGCCAGATATTCCTGCAGCTCCTTTAATGTTGCCGTCGGCCTCTCGGCAGTCCCCCTGATACGTATTTGTCTTGTCCTTTTGTCAATTTTGGAGGGACGTCCTGTTCTCGGTAACGTCACTGTAGTGCCCCACTTCTTCCACTTGTTGATGATGGCCCTCACAGTGCTCGACGGTATATTTAATAACTTGGAGATTCTTTTGTAACCCTCTCCTAATAGATACCTTTCGACAACGAGGTCCCGCACGTGCTTTGTAAGCTCTTTGCGAACCATGGCTTCAGCAGTCCGGTGAAGCAGAGAAGATGGGAAGGAAATCCTATAGAAACAGCTGATCTTTATTTGCGGTTCACGGACGGCGGGTGTGCGATAATTAATAATAATCGGGACATGATTAGTTCATTCTGAGCACCGTATTATTAAGGGATGCACAAACTTATGTAACCAGGCAATTTTTTTCTTTTTCTTCCTAAAAGGTTTCTGTTTCTTTCAGTTGCTATTTGGCATTAAAGGTGTAGACAGATGCGACATGACGGAACTTCGTATTTTCATATCACAAGCAAATTTTAACAGGGGTGTGTAGACTTTTTATATCCACCGTAGCAGTGTGAAAATTAGGAGAGCGAGTTGTTCGGACAGAAGAATAAAGCAGAATTGAGTTGTGAACGTGTTTGAACAGTGTTTCACAATAACATGCCGTCTGCATTTTCACATTAGAGGAAAACTCCCACCCTGAAACAACCTACATAGTAAAAGTTAGATCATAAACATGTGATCCATGACGTCTAAGATTTAATATAGGACGAAATTCCCAGTTGCCTTTTTTTAACTGCTTTAAATTAATCTCCATCATGTTAACAATTACCCACAATGCCTTTCAGCTACCTGCTGTTCATGGCACAAATCGGTCCACGCGGCATGTGCGTAAACTCATCAATGCAGCGGTGCTTTAGTATTTTAATCTATCCGTACTATCATGACCTGTTGGCATGTACACCCTTTTCAAACACTTCCAAATCTTCAACTTTTATGTTCTTTTATTTTCTCTCGCTCTCAAACACCCCCCCCCACCCCAATTAGTTTTAGCCACGCCCCCTCATTTAACCATAGTCACCTGATGACGTCAGAGCGACACCAAAGCTTTCCTTCTCACAGCAATAACAAAAACATCAGCAGCTAAAAACAAACAGCAGCAGAATCCATCGAGACGTCACAAATAACAGAGAATAAACACGTTTCATGCGTTTCAGGGTGGATTTTTCCTTTAATAGCACAAACAACTCGGTGTTCTCAAAAGCATGCAAAATACCAAACAGCAGCAAAAGGGAAATATTTGGATGTTTTCTGCATGAACGAATGAATAACTGTCATTCTACTGAAACTTTAACTGACGTTAAAACAAATACCTCTTGGAGTCATTAACACTTTAGCTGTAAAAAAAAAAAACAAAAAAAAAACAGCTGCACTGGGGTTCATTAATTTCCTGTCAGTTAACGAGGCGTGTGTTGTTTTTCAGGGGTTTGTGCGCGAGCGGTTGTTTCTTACCTCTGCATTGTTTTCCGCCATGTTAATAACGCTGAAAGTACAAACTCACTTAAACTGAGAAAACCAGAGAGGACGTCAACATCCAAACAGGCTTTAAACCTAATACATCTACACGACTAATTATTTCAACACGTTATATTATAATGCTGCTCATGTAGCATCGGCTAACTGCTAACGGCTAACATGCTAGCAGACAAAGTCGGGGGGGGGCAAAATAACAAAGGACTATTTTTTCCAGAATAAGCAATAACAACATGTAAAACTACACCAGCTTGCATGCAAGTGCTTTGTGGGTATTTGTGAAAATAACCGCTTCCAAAAAAAAGTATATAGAAGTATTAGAGTAGAAATATTTAGTGTTATCGAGCTCACAGAGCATCTATCCGCAGTGCCTTTCTCTATCTTATTCCGACACCACGCTCCACCCTCGTGTGCGCTGATTGGCTGCTTGGTCAGACTGACAAACAAGTGGCCAATTAGAATAATGTAGGATTGGGTATTAGCCAATCCTAGAAGGAGAGGCGGGATTTCTCTGAATATGGGTGGGAGAAAAAATAACGCGCGGATGAGATTATGGAGCACTTCTTCCACGCGTGCAGTTTTTAGTTAAGGGTTTTAATGCATCCGCCCTCTAGCGAAGTGGAGGGTTAATGACATCTGCCTCGTCGAACGCAACTGCTCAGGGGTCTCATTTATAAAACTGTGCGTAGGATCCCTACTAAAAGTTTACGTACACCCAAAAGCCAAAAATGGCGTACGCCAAAAAAAATCCGATTTATAAAACCGTATATCCGTATATAAAAGATCACCCGTAGATGTGCGTACGTGAAATCCCGCCCTGTACACGCCCATTTTTAACCATAAATAGTCAATGCAAATCACTGCGCGTGCACGAGAGTGGACCTCGTTATAATGAGTTTCCTCTGCGCTCTGCGGGTTTAAAAATGGGGTGAGGAGTCAGGAGTCTCAGGGGGTAGCCACTGTCACCTGCAGGTTATAATTATATTAAAAACAAAATTGTTACAGTTTCTACTTTTTAATATAGTTAAACTCACCAAGCCATCACGTACTGCGCCTGCATTTAGTCTGTTCCCTACACTGCTATGTGTCAAGATAAAGGAATCATGTGTTGAACCATGCCAGCGTGCCACAATGTTTGTGAGAGTCATGTTGGAGTCACATATGATTTAAGTATATCACCGTAAGTATACCATTCAAAACGACAGATATTATGGCACTCAGGGGCGGCTGTGATATACCAGACCTATAGGGTGAGATGATAGATTCCAATAGAATTATTTCATATACAAAAAGGTCTTAGAGACAAAGTTGAGGATTACTTATAGTTTTTTTTTTTTTATATAAATAATTTACCTGTCTGCCGATTCCCACTGGAAACAGCCGGTTGCAAAGAACCCCATTGTGGTGAGGACTTGTATTTGGACTGGGATGGCATGGTTCCGGCGTGTTGCCCTCTCTAATACTGGACCCAATTCAGCACATAGATCTAAGAGCACAGCTCTAGGGAATCATAATGGGCCAGGATATCATCATGGTCCCTGAAAACTCGTTCTCTCCTTATTCTGCCATTGGCGTCATCCTCCAACAGTGCCAGCAGTGCCATCATGAAGCATTACATACCCAGGTCACCGGAGGATTTATATGTTTCTAGCAATTAGACTGATCGTTAACATTCATTCATTCATTCATTCATCTTCTACCGCTTATCCGAACTACCTCGGGTCACGGGGAGCCTGTGCCTATCTCAGGCGTCATTGGGCATCAAGGCAGGATACACCCTGGACGGAGTGCCAACCCATCGCAGGGCACACACACACTCTCATTCACTCACGCACTCACACACTACGGACAATTTTCCAGAGATGCCAATCAACCTACCATGCATGTCTTTGGACCGGGGGAGGAAACCGGAGTACCCGGAGGAAACCCCCGAGGCACGGGGAGAACATGCAAACTCCACACACACAAGGTGGAGGCGGGAATCGAACCCCCAACCCTGGAGGTGTGAGGCGAACGTGCTAACCACTAAGCCACCGTGCCCCCTCCTGATCGTTAACACCTTGACAAAATCACAGAATTAATTTGTGGGCGAAAATTTAAGACGAAAATGTTATAGTGAACACATGCTTCTTCATGACGGTTTTGTAATGAACACCGTAGGACCGATGATGAGTAGCGATTGTGCTTCATGACTGTATTTGCAGACTTTGACATTTTATGATAGCTATAATGTACATTAAGGAAAATATTTCGTTTTTACCCTGTGTTCTGCAGTTCTCTAATAAAAGGGTATTTCATGCTATTTTGTATCACATGTAGTCGCGCCATCTCCTCCTGCGCTCCCGTTGTGGACAATGTGACTGTAAGGCAGCGCTGATTATTCATTCATTCATTCATTCATTCATTCATTCATTCATCTTCTACCGCTTATCCGAACTACTCGGGTCACGGGGAGCCTGTGCCTATCCTCAGGCGTCATTGGGCATCAAGGCAGGATACACCCTGGACGGAGTAGCGCTGATTATTATTATTATTATTTTATTTTTAATACATTTTGAATTACGTTTGGATTTTACTAGATGTATATAGCCTAAAACAATCGGCACAAATAACACTGTTGGATTTAATCTTCATGATAATGTAAATATAACGTATGAAATGGAGTGAAAATTAAATGTCATTAATTCTTATAATAGGGCGCACGGTGGCTTAGTGGTTAGCACGTTCGCCTCACACCTCCAGGGTCGGGGTTCGATTCCCGCCTCCACCTTGTGTGTGTGGAGTTTGCATGTTCTCCCCGTGCCTCGGGGGTTTCCTCCGGGTACTCCGGTTTCCTCCCCCGGTCCAAAGACATGCATGGTAGGTTGATTGGCATCTCTGGAAAATTGTCCCTAGTGTGTGATTGTGTGAGTGAATGAGAGTGTGTGTGTGTGCCCTGCGATGGGTTGGCACTCCATCCAGGGTGAATCCTGCCTTGATGCCCGATGACGCCTGAGATAGGCACAGGCTCCCTGTGACCCGAGGTAGTTCGGATAAGCGGTAGAAGATGAATGAATGAATAATTTTTATAATCGTTCTTCTTACATGTATTTTCTACAATCTAACTTCAGTTCACGACCTCACCATCTGTGTCGCCAATTCCCTTAGTCTCCAGAATGTGCGTACGCACGTCTCAAAGTTTGCTTAAAGGTGCGCACATTCTCCCGTCAAGTTTGATTTTTATAGATCACAACCTTGGCGCGAAAACTGGCGTACGCACGTTTCCAGCCCCGTTTTGTGCGTACGCACGGTTTATAAATGAGACCCCAGGTCAGTGATGGCGAACTGAAGCTTTCTTGAAGCAGTGAAGCTTTCAACCCAATTGTATCGGAAAAAAGGTTCATTACTCGAAGCTTTTCAAATCAGCGCTCGATGAGGACCTCTGCTGGTGAAAGTGCTATCACAGAACGTTCCACAACCAAACAACGTATTCATTTTAGAAGCAAAAATTAATGGATTGACAAATTAAGGATAGATTAATAAATAAATAAATAAATAAATATATTAAATACAATAATGTACGTTCTTATTGTATTTCTATAATTTACTATTTTACTTTTAATTATGCACAATGTACTTTGTATAAATTTAACTTTTTGTACTATTTGTATGCAGCACGGCTGCAAATGCTTTGGTAATACAAATGTGCAGTTTTTGTCATGCCAATAAAGCACACTTAAATTGAAATTAAGAGAGAGAGAGAGAGAGAGAGAGAGAGAGAGAGAGAGAGAGAGAGACTTTGTTCCTATTTTGATAATAATAAAATAACAGCATCAACCTGGATGATGTATTATTATTATTATAGGCCAGCTGCTGGGAGCAAATCAAACACTGGACCTAAAAACAGATTAAGGATAGACCTTGTCTCAAAAGTATAAAGTGTGAACCATTTTCATTTTTCAACTTATTACTACCATCCAATATATAATGACAAAATATACGACATTAAATGTTACACTGAATCGTATAATTGCCCAATGATGAGGCTTTAGTTATAAATATAGGCTTCACTACAAAACCATATATATCCACCTTATTGGGCGAAATCAAATGAAAGTGTTCCCACATTTCAGAACGCGATATTTTTGTAACAGGCTCCATTGACAACTCGCAACAATAAGCTCTCCTATACAGTAATAGATTCCATGTAATACTCCAATACAACACACGAGGGCGCGCCGCGTGTCGCGCACAATTTTAAAACCTTTGAATCAGACAACGAATCAGTCACGTGGGTGTGTGTGAAATGAAGCTTCGGACATCATTGTTCACGTGATTTTACCAGAATGAATCAAGCTTCGATACAAAGCTTCAATGAAAATCGGTTCATTTTTTTGACACACGCCTCGGAGCTTCAGTGTCACTGGTAACATCACTAGCTCAGGTGTATAAAATGAGATAATATTCCTTAAAGATGCCCTGCCACACTTATTTCATTACTTTTGTGGTAATGTCTGAAGTTTACCATGGACTCTGTAACATTTTTTTGTGGAACAAATGCCTTGGTTACCTTATTTCAAGCCATTCTAGTGTGGTATAGAAAGCCTGCAGGAAGACTCAGCTCGATTTGCGCCAGTTCTCATGAATATTCAAATGAGCTATGCTGCTTGGCTCCGATTGGCTAACCGCTAGGATATGAGAGCATGACTATTCATTCACCCAGCGCAATAAGTAGCCTACTGTACAGTAGGCTTGGCAACCGCTGTTATCAACTAATTTTAGCTTTATGGGATGAACTTAGCTTGGCTAGAGAGTGCTAGTATTGTCCAAATGAACGTAAAACATGCTAGGCTAGCGAGTGCATTAAACCTTTATAACATAGCATTTCCTATGTTAATTGTTTTACTTACGGACTGGGCACTGGCCGTAGACTGGCGCGATGGTACTGCACCAGGCTTCAACCTCAACCGTTTCCTGTAGCCTCTGCTGTACTCCCCAAAGTTGATGAAGTCACTCTCTTCAAAATGCGTTGAACAGAGAACTAATTTGGAATTATCCTTTGGTGGCATTGTTCCAAAAATGAAATGAAGCCATTTCACCCTCAACTCTGGGTTCTTGGGCAACTTGTGCATTGTTGCACTTCTATCCTTGCATAGAACACAAGCCCGTTGACGTTCAGCCATCCTTGCTGTATAGGAAACTCACTGAGCTACACGAATTCTGGGGGCGCGGTCTCAAGTGGGAGAGCTCATGAATAGTAATGAGCTCAGTCACTCTGACGTCAGAGTGACCAGCTTTTCCAACTGACCTGATTTCTCCCCTTATTTCTTTTAAGTAGCTAGAACTGACCGGGGAGGTAGGAGTTCGTTTTCACATTCACGACACAACACAAACACATATGGACCTAACACATATCAAAAAATCCAAGTAAAACGGTTTTGTGTGGAAGGGCACCTTTAATAAAGCAACACACCTACAATATATCTATAGATTAAATGGTGAAGCTTTTTTTAAGATGTTTGTTTAACAAATATGGAAGGAGTCTGACAGTTTAAAGGTGCCCTTCCACACATATGTGTCTGACGTCAGAGTGACTGAGCTCATTACTATTCATGAGCTCTCCCACTTGAGACCGCGCCCCCAGAATTCGTGTAGCTCAGTGAGTTTCCTATACAGCAAGGATGGCTGAACGTCAACGGGCTTGTGAAGAAGCCGTTCTGCCGCAATTCAAGGTGATTGTAAACAAATTTCCTCTAGCCTAGGCTACTTATTGCGCTGGGTGAATGAATAGTCATGCTCTCATATCCTAGCGGTTAGCCAATCGGAGCCAAGCAGCAGAGCTCATTTGAATATATTAATGAGAACTGGCGCAAATCGAGCTGAGTCTTCCTGCAGGCTTTCTATACCACACTAGAATGGCTTGAAACAAGGTAACCAAGGCATTTTTTCCTACAAAAAAATGTTACAGAGTCCATGGTAAACTTCAGACATTAGACATGGCAGGGCACCTTTAATACCTTTATTAAACACAGTGGACAAATACAGAAACTGCACACCTGCAGTTTAATACACATTTAATACTAATAAGATTATTTAATACTAAATATGCTGTTCACATAGTAATGAGGTTTACAAATACAGACAATGCTAAGAAGAAGAAGAAGAAGAAGAAGAAGAAACAGAACAAAAAGAAGAGGCAAATGTGAAA
Source organism: Tachysurus vachellii (assembly GCF_030014155.1). Taxonomy (NCBI): domain Eukaryota; kingdom Metazoa; phylum Chordata; class Actinopteri; order Siluriformes; family Bagridae; genus Tachysurus; species Tachysurus vachellii. The sequence continues at coordinate 24,313,870 of NC_083469.1, forward strand.
CCTTTATTTTGATATAAAGTTTTTTTCAGCACCTTTATTTTGAAATCCATCCGGCGTGATAAACCGGAAGTCAGCTACAGAACGTAGCAATCGTTTGCTTGTTGTAGCTCGCTTCACACAACTAGCTTAGCAATTCCTACGTAGCCGCTTATTACAGCTTATAACTCTTTACTTAAAGCGTTCGGTGGGACATAAAATGTTCCGTAGGAAGCTTACGGCTTTAGATTATCATAATCCTTCGGGCTTTGACTGCACAGGTAAGAATTTTAATAAATAAACGTCTTGAATAAAAGTCCATGCGTCACTGAGCAGAATATTTTAAAACGAGTCAAAATGTCGAAAGTGTCAATCGACACAGAATCGTTTTAAATCTCTGAACTTGAGCGGTTTAATAAATTATAAAAAAAAAAAAAAAATTATTGAACTCGATTTATTTGTAGATTGACATACGGTTTAACTTCAACTGGATTAATTAAGGTTTAAATTATTAACGCTGGTAAAATTGTCGAAAGTGCTAATGAGTTTTGTGACCCAGTGTTTTAGGGCAATGACACGAATCCCAGGTTAATATCAATTCTCTAATATATCATTAACACCTACATGGACATGACAACATTTATAAGCTAGAATCATCAATTGTTCTAAACAAAAGCAGGATCCCCTGATTGTGAAGGTTTGATCAATATATTACAGATTGATTGATTGATTGATTGATTGATTGATTGATTAGTCTATGGGATTATGACTCTCTTAATTTATTTATTTATTTATTTTCTCATCCAGATGAAACTGAGTTCAGAAATTTCATTGTTTGGCTGGAAGATCAGAAAATCAGACATTATAAAATTGAGGATCGTGGAAACCTCAGGAACATCTCAAGCTCCGAATGGTCAAAGTCATTTGAAAAGGTGAGCTGTTTTATGACGAGACACAAAACCTGTGACACCGTGATGAGCTGATGTGAATGTGTAGGGTCCTAATAATAACTCTTTACATCCGTGCTGCGAGAAAAGCATCTCAAAATGCACCACGTGTTGAACCTTGAGGTGTATGAGCTACATCAGCAAAAAAAAAAAAAAACTAAATCAGGCTTCACTTTTCTCAGCCGAGAACAAGAATATGAGGATATTATCAATGAAACTGGATAGTTGTAGATAAGTTAAAGTCTTAACGTATATCTAGCTATTTGGAAGTTAAAGTCTAAGCTATTTTGGATATTATCTAGAACTAGCACAACACACACGCACATCAACTATACTGACCGCACAGACCTACACCATACACACACACTTACGATATACATCCATCCAACTGTTTACATGCTGTTTTACACACTGCTTTTTGCTCTTTACACATGCTGTCGCACATTTCAGTCATTTGCTGTTGTACACAATACTTTACAATATCTCACGCAACTGCTGCTGTAATACTGTGTTCATTCCAGTATTTCTGCACACGCAGTATTGTTTAAACATACAGTATTTACACTGGTGCTGTTTCTGTTTGTCTTTTTGTATTGTCTTGTAATTTTTGTCCTGAACTGTCTTTTTTGTCTTTTGTCCTGCACTGTTTGCACCAGGTTGCACAGATGCACTTTATGTATCTAGGACTAACTTACTAAGTCCTTATAGCGCTGTCTTGTTTTATGTAGCACCATGATCCTGGGGAAACGTCTCATTTCACTGTGTACTGCAACAGCTATATATGGTTGTAATGACAATAAAAGCTTCTTGATTGGAACACAGGTCTGTGGTCTGGCACAACAAAGTATTCAAATAAATTGAAAAAATATAATTATATTTTACAGGATTCTTGTTCAAGTTTGTTCAGATATCAACCGTTTAAATATATATAAATTTTTAAACTCAAGTCAGCTGGTCGAAAAAGGGACCTCAAGAAAGTTCTGGCTTTAGTTTAAAATGGAAACGTGAAGCAAATATAATATCACCACAGTCTTGTCCTGTTGTACTCAAGAGTGCTTTGGTTCGATGAGCTTTGTGATGTCACACGACGCGCCTCGTCCCAAAACTGCAGTCATTTTAAACAATTGCAAACTCCTCCGAATATTTTGCTTGATATTTCGTCCGTTCTTGCAAACGCGAAATAGTAGAGGCTCTGATGTTTAACCGTGAAGTGATCGTTAATCATTCACTGATATTTATAACCATGAAGTGGTTATAAACAAGGAGCATAGTCATGCTTGTTGTTGTATCATCTGAGTCATTAGGTGAACATCCTTTTCTTGACTTTCACTGCTCCTTTGACATAAAGTAAACATTTATGGTTATTTTCAGATTACTCGTATAATAATGTTTTCTCCTGTTCTTTATTGTTTTTCCTCACGCGTTGCTAGTATCTACAAGACGTGAGCTGCCCGTTCGGCGCTCAGGAAAGGTGTGAGGCCATCGACTGGCTGCTGGGACTCGCAGTTCGGTTTGAATACGCTGACAATGGTACGTTTTTTTTTTTTTTTTATTATTATTATAAAAGTATCCAAATAACAAGAGTCTCATGAGTGTAGATTTGGTTTTGACATTATGGGGTTAAACCTGAACATCTAGTCAGCTCTTCTCTGCACTGTTATATTTTTTATCTAATTAATTTTGACAAACTCACAATTAATTAATTTAATTAAATAAATGGCCGGGGGGCACGGTGGCTTAGTGGTTAGCACGTTCGCCTCACACCTCCAGGGTCGGGGTTTGATTCCCACCTCCACCTTGTGTGTGTGGAGTTTGCATGTTCTCCCCGTGCCTCGGGGGTTTCCTCCGGGTACTCCGGTTTCCTCCTCCGGTCCAAAGACATGCATGGTAGGTTGATTGGCATCTCTGGAAAACTGTCCCTAGTGCGTGAGTGAATGAATGAGTGTGTGTGTGTGTGTGTGTGTGTGTGTGCCCTGTGATGGGTTGGCACTCCGTCCAGGGTGTATCCTGCCTTGATGCCCAATGACGCCTGAGATAGGCACAGGCTCCCCGTGACCCGAGGTAGTTCGGATAAGCGGTAGAAGATGGATGAATTAATTAATTAATTAATTAAATGACATCTGCACATGTTTAATTTGATCATGGTATAAATATTGTAAGGAATGTGTATTATAATTGGCCAGGTTTATTATAGGTTATTGATTATCTGCCTCTGATGAATCTACAATATATCATTAGGGCTATAAGCAAAATAATGTCTGATGGTTGAATATGATGTTTTGGTAGTAATGATTCAGGCCACTAGATGGCAGTATTGCCTTAGATTTCACAACTTGGAAGTGCAAGTCCACTACAGTAAAGGAGTGTCCACTACAGTAAAGGAGTGTCCACTACAGTAAAGGAGTGTCCACTACAGTAAAGGAGTGTCCACTACAGTAAAGGAGTGTCCACTACAGTAAAGGAGTGTCCACTACAGTAAAGGAGTGTCCACTACAGTAAAGGAGTGTCCTCTACAGTAAAGTTCTCTACACATTGTTCCTTGAATTTAGTGCAGATTTCAGCTCACAGGGTGATGCATGAACACAAGTGGACACAGGCTTTACATGTATTATTACTTTTTCCTACACTTTTAATCCTCCAATAGTATTAAGAACTTGGATTGGAATGCATACTATAAATTAGGGTCCTGAAATTGAGTTTAAATCACCAGGTTTAAAGTGGATTTGTTGGGGGGTTTTTACCCCCTTTCACCAATGGCAATGATTCAGGATGGCAGTTCTTCATTTCTAAGATAACACGGCGGTAACCAGTGACCTGCTGAGCGTGTTTTTTCTTTTCTTTTCTCGTTACATTAGTATGTGAGGTTATATGAAGTGTGTTTCTTTTCTCAGTGGACAAATACAGAAACTGCACACCTGCAGCTGAGGTGAACAATGCAACACAAAAACCTGCCGACCCGCTCATTAATCTAGACGGTGAGTGTTTTCTTCTTTTACCTCTTCTTTAATCATAGTATCATAGTCTTCTCTCTCTCTCTCTCTCCCCCGTCTCTCTCTCTCTCTCTCTCTCTCTCTCTCACCCCCCGTCTCTCTCTCTCTCTCTCTCTCTCTCTCTCTCCCCCCGTCTCTCTGTCCACCCTCTCTGTCGTCTCTCTCTCTCTCTCTCTCTCTCTCTCTCTGTCCTCTTTTTCTCTCTCTCTCTCCCCGTCTCTCTCTCTCTCTCCCCGTCTCTCTCTCTCTCTCTCTCTCCCCGTCTCTCTCTCTCTCTCTCCCCGTCTCTCTGTCCACTCTCTCTCTCTCTCTCTCTCTCTCTCTCTCTCTCTCTCTCTCTCTCTCTCTGTCCTCTTTTTCTCTCTCTCTCTCCCCGTCTCTCTGTCCACTCTCTCTGTCGTCTCTCTCTCTCTGTCCTCTCTCTCTGTCCTCTTTTTCTCTCTCTCTCTCCCCGTCTCTCTCTCTCTCTTTGTCTCTCTGTCCACTCTCTCTGTCGTCTCTCTCTCTCTCTCTCTCTCTGTTCTCTCTCTCTCTCACTCTGTCCTCTTTTTGTCTCTGTTCTCTGTGCTCTCTCTCTCTCTCTCTCTCTCTCTCTCTCTGTCCTCTCTGTCTGTCTCTCTGTCTCTCTGTCTGTCTGTCTCTCTCGCTCTCTCGCTCTCTCTCTCTCTCTCTCTCTCTCTCTCTCTCTCTCTCTCTCTCTCTCTCTAACTAGTAATAGTAATATCAAATGGCTAAACCCAAACCATGATCATGTTTTCCACCAGTTAACAATCCTGATTTTAAGGCTGGAGTCATGGCCTTGGCAAACCTTCTCAAAATTCAGAGACACGATGACTACCTGATGATGCTCAAGGTGAGTAATACATAATTTCCCAAATCTGTTCAAATTCTGATTTAAAACTATTTTATTGACTTGTTTTTCTTTATCCAATAGGCTGTTAGGATCCTCGTCCAAGAACGCTTGAGTCCTGAAGCCATCGCTAAAGCCAGCAAGTCCAAAGAGGTCCGTAAATAAACCACACAGCAGGCGTTTGTAGAATTGTAGAACTAGTTCATGGATTGATTTTCTTCCCTCAAATTAAATATTTTTTTAATATGTGATTCTTTGTTGCTTGTTTAGGGTTTGCCAGTCGCTTTGGACAAACATATCCTAGGCTTCGACACTGGAGGTACGTATAGAACAACTGAGCAGTCGAGGGTTAGGGGCCCAAGAGCCCAGCAGTGGCAGCTTGGTGATACCAGTCTGTGTGAACTCTAGTGTGGTTCAGTCGCGATTCGACTTGCAGGAAGTGGCATGCTGTGTTTCAGGTTACTGCGTTTAGGTTGCTCAAAAATATAATTAAAGGTTGAAGAGTGGCCCTTAAGATTCAATTATGTACCATAAATCATTTTTAATGGTACGCTACACTGACAATACCTTGTAATAGGTACAAAGGATGACTTCTGCAACACCTTGAGGGTACTACAGTAGTAAAGGGTAAAGTTTACAGCAAATAGCCAACTAACCTTAAAGAGAGTGAAATTAAAGCCCTGTTTGCATGAGCGTTCAGGTCCTGGCATGTCCAGTCCTGTATTAAACTAGATGATTAACGGCAGACGTTTTCTTTTCACCCCTAGACGCCACTCTGAACGAAGCAGCTCGTATCCTCCGGCTCCTGCACATCGAGGAGCTGCGTGAGCTCCAGACAAGAATCAACGAGGCCATCGTCGCCGTGCAGGCCATCATCGCCGACCCAAAGACCGATCACCGCCTGGGAAAAGTGGGAAGATGATCACGCACTCCGTGGGCAGTGTGTATTGGAATGGGACGATTGGTATATAAGTGTGTGCCATGATTGTGGACATAGTCAAGGGTTTTGGTTGGGTTTTTTTTTTTTTTTTTGCATTTTGCTGTAGGCCTAAAAAAAACGTGGAGAAATTATGAGTTGCACCATTACATTAATAGTTTGTTCACTTCTTCAAAGCACTGTGTTCCATGTAACCGATCAATTTCTTTACAAATCAAGAAGAGGCTTTCGGACAGCAAGTTCTTGTGTGCGTGTGATTTTTTGAGACTTGCGTTTTCTTTCAAGGGGGAAAAAAAACATTCACCTGCAAAGGCATGTATGCAAACATATAAATGACATTAATGCCGTGATGGTTGTGGTGGTGTTTTTGTTTTTTTAAAGGCACAAAGAAACTTTAACACAACATAAATGTGGTTTTGCTTTGGCAGTAACCCGAGCTCAGCGTTGCTCAACTCCCCAATCCAGCTGTGTCAAATAGTCCAGTTCATTTCATTAAAGCAGCAGTTCAGCCAAAATGCAAAATGGAGCCCATTTCCTCCTCAGTACAGATGTAGTACTTGGCCAAGACATGCTTAGTATTTGACGTTCAGAAGTAGAAATCTAATGTATCTGACAAGTATGAGAATTATATAGTTAAATCACACCATTCTGATGACGTGCTCTTTCCCCATTTAGTTGTCATTTTCAGCTCACGGTGAACTTCTCCTTTTATGGAGTTTAGTGGGCGTCGGCAAATGCAAATCAGCTGTGTCATATCAGACAAAAATCAACTTTTACGTAATAATGATTAGAAACATGGTCATATTGTGAAGCACCTTTTATTGTTATAAATACACACATTTTACAAAAGATTTAAAAAAAAGGATATAAAAAGGAACTTTAGTAAAAGAAAATGTCGGCGATGTTCAGCGCAGTTCCGTGCGTCGGCTCCTTGTTAGTGCGCCGAGGGCTCCGACGATGCACACGTGTATAAATATATTTATACACAAGAACATTTTGCACAAAAAATTGACTATAATTTGACCTCTTTGGCATTTTTTTTATTATTTAAAAATAAAAAAACACAAAAATACAGTAGAAAGAAATGAGGTATTAAACAAATGTACAAATCTAAACAAGGAGAAGTGTGACTTTTGTGTGTGTGGGGGGGTGGGGTATTAAAGACGCAGTGGCTTTGGTAACGGCTGAGCGAGGCGTGCGTTTCCCAACGTGTGAAAAAAAAAAAAAAAAAATCCCAGAAAAATAGCACCATTTAACAGTGACTCTGTTATTACGTCCTCCCTGAAACACAAAAAACAGCATGTTAGGTCATCGGAAATCCTTCTCAGAGGTGACTCGCTCTCAGCAATTGTTGCACTTCTGAAGGAAACACACTTTTATCTTCTATGCATTGAAGCTGTTGTGTCCAATTTTTTTTCAACAGTTTTTGTCCCAAATACAGTCATTTGGCTTTAGGCACCCTTTGTGTGTGTGTCCGTGTGTGTGTGTGTGTGTGTGATTCTGGTCTGTCATTTTCCGTCACTCACCCTTATTTAACATGTCAACACACACACACACACACACAGGATGAACTGTGTGTCTCACAATTAGGCTTTGAGAATACACGGTATAATAAAAGTCTGATTATTTTTTTAGTTTATTTTACTTTTATGAAACATCTACAAACGTCAACACAATTCAACTGTATTTTGGTCACTGGCACAAAGCAGCTTTACAGAAATATATCAAATTAAAGTGTATAAATTGATCCATTTTTTTATTCCGATATTCTGTCTGACACGTAATACAAACAAACACTGTATTGTTTCCATTAGTGACCTGTGGAAAACTTTCCACACTGTAAAGCAATGTTCTTTCTTTGCTTTCTTATTTTGCTTGATCCTTTCAGGAGGACAGAGGCAAATGTAATGCCCAAGATGCTCTGCTTTTTCTTGTGTTTTACTTTCTTCAGTGTGTTGCAGTCGTGCCACAATGAAAAGCACAACTGTTACTATCCAGTCACAGCTTTTAATATTATTTCAACATTTAAGGGACAATGAGAAAGCGCTCAAGTACTAAACCAGATAGAAAAGTAATAAAATGCATAAACTGTACCCTATAAACAGCTGGAAGGGGCGACAGTGATGCCATACAGATGTGAACGCTGATCCGGCAGATACTCATCTGTAAAATGACTCGAGTCTCGACTTAAACCGATGACTCCATCCCTGAAAAAAAACAAGGACCTTTGTGAGAGTAAGAAGATCAGGAACTACTCATGTAGTTCATTCAGTTTATTTCATTTTGTAATATAGTTTTAAATATGGGGGGCACGGTGTCTTAGTGGTTAGCACGTTCGCCTCACACCTCCAGGGTCGGGGTTCGATTCCCGCCTCCACCTTGTGTGTGTGGAGTTTGCATGTTCTCCCCGTGCCTCGGGGGTTTCCTCCGGGTACTCCGGTTTCCTCCCCCGGTCCAAAGACATGCATGGTAGGTTGATTGGCATCTCTGGAAAACTGTCCCTAGTGCGTGAGTGAATGAGTGTGTGTGTGTGCCCTGCGATGGGTTGGCACTCCGTCCAGGGTGTATCCTGCCTTGATGCCCGATGACGCCTGAGATAGGCACAGGCTCCCTGTGACCCGAGGTAGTTCAGATAAGCGGTAGAAAATGAGTGAGTGAGTGAGTTTTAAATATTATCTAGTCTCCTTCTTTCAGCTTTTCCCTTTAGGGGTCGCCACGACGAATCATCAGTTTCCACCTAACTCTACCCTCTGCATCTTCTACTCTCAGACCAATTACCTTCATGTCCTAATTTAACACATCCATATATCTCCTCTATGAACTTCCTCTTGACCTCTTACCTGGCAGCTCCATCTCCAACATCCTTCTACCAATATAACCATCTCCCTCCTCTGTACATGTCCAAATCATCTCAATCTATCCTCTCTGACCTGTCCTCAAAACAGCCAACCTGAGCCGTCCCTCTGATGTGCTCGTTCCTAATCCTAATCCTGTCCAACACGCCTGCTAGAGCTTTCTCAATGCATCAACAATGTGCTGTTGGTAACAATAAATGAACAACTTGCCAGATCTTGATCTATGGTAACGAGATCGGGTTATGAGTGTTTCTCATCGTTTACGCTTATTTTAGGTTTTAAATCAGATCACATTGCATCATTTATTATTATACGTACGACTCTTATGACTCGTTCTGATATTGATCTGTGGATAAGGTCGACCCTGCTTTACTGTTCCTGCATGATCGACGCTGGATCTTTATTCTTACCTCCTCCAGTCTGTGTAGTAGAAGTGATTGGCGTACAACACCATGCTGAACGGATAATTCAGTTCGCTGTGAATCACGCGTCGTCCCGTCCCGTCGGGCGCGATACACTCCAAACGCTTGGTTCCTTTTTCAACACAAAACCAGAGGTGTTGTTTTAAACTGCGTAATTATGTATTATTATCTGTACATCTATATTCTGTTTATATTTGTGAGTTTATTGTCCTGCTTGTGATGTGACACCAGATTTCCTCTTGGGCATTAATAAAGTAGTCTCTACTCGACTCTACTAAATATGGTTTATAGAGTACCTGCATCAGCCCAGCAGATACGGCGTGTTGTGGGGTCAATCGTTAAAGCATTTGGAAGCCCGATCCCATCCCGTACTAGTATCCTTCTGTTCTGCCCTTCCACGGTGGAGGTCTCGATTTTCGGGGCTTCCCGGTTCCAGTCGGTCCAGTACAGAGTTCTTTAATGGAGCAAACACACTTGTTCATGTCTATACAGAGATATTATATCAATAGTATAAACTCCAGTTCCTGTGTTTCAGTAAAGCTGTTTTTTTTCATGGACGATTTCAGGACAGAGGAGTTTATACGTCTACATGTGTAGTTAACTAATTTCCACTGCATCATTGATTATTTTCTTATATGTCTTACATATCTCCTGCATCACTGCGGATACCTGGATACTACTGTACAAAAAATGATGCAAAAGGACTCATTTTGAGTGGTAAGAAGTTCGCTGGTGAAGAATATTCATGCTTGGCGGCTTTACTAAGCATCGCTTCAGTGTATAAGGGATGGAATTTAAATACACAGCCTTTGAAGACATAAACTTAGAAGATTAACGTAAACTACTACGACACACACTTATACACATGTGCATGCTCGCATGCTGGTCGGATTGCACATGAGGTTTGAGTTACATTGTTACACATGGTACAGATGGAAGTGTGTGTGTGTGTGTGTGTGTGTGTGTGTGTGTGTGTGTGTGTTGAGTGGGAGTAATTTTCTGGACTTCCCATAAGACACGACACTCACATCTGCAAGCTCGACTCAGCTTTTGATCTACTTTCTCACACATCATTTCCTTCACACTGGAATTTTGTTCTTATTCATCGAACATGAAATGAAAGACGTTTTGACAAGTACTGACCGAGGAAAAGTGTGTAGAAAGTGTATTAAAGCACTAACCCTGAGAGCGAGTCCACTACGATGGCTCTCGGGTTAACCAAATCCGAGCTGAACAGAACACGCCGGTCGCTTCCGTCCAGTTTGGCCGTCTCAATTTTATCTGGCGTGCTGTCCACCCAGAACATCCTCCTGCGTACCTCATCCACTGCTAAACCCTCTGGGCTCATCAGGCCTTAAAAACAAGAGCATTAAACTAGACATTAGCCAGATTAGCCAGATACTGATCCTTCGGAATCAGATCTGTGGTGTTTTTACGGATATTTTAGCTTTTAACTACAGTAATGCATGTGTTCATTCATTTTTCATTACCAGAACTAATGAGGATCTCAGGCTCTGATCCAGGCTCCAGAGCGGCTCTGCTGATCGTTCTTCCAGCAAGATCGGTCCAATAAACCTTGCGTTCTCTGCAGTCGTAGTCAATCCCGACCACTATGGAGCCCTAATGATCACACACATTCAAAAAATGGTTCAGTAGATGGTTTACAACTAAAATCTGAGCGATATAATAGCATATAACATTCCCTGTACAGAACAACACTAAAGGCATGAAGTCATTTCTGCATGTAATGAAATATTACGGAATAAAAAATAGGGATAAAGAAATAAATAATATTTTATGCCACTTTTTTTTAAACTACTGGAGGCAGAACGTGTTAAATAAGTCTGTCTGTATTTACACGGGGAAAGTTATTTGTATTCCGAGTCGAGTTACGCAGCTGCTTAAGCCATTGATCGTATTCAGCTTAGACAAATTTGTTGTTTTATTAAATAGCCCTAGGTGTAACTATCACATTAATCACTACTGGGGTTAGTTTAATACAACAGTAAGGCCAAACACAGCGTAAGAATCTTACATGCAGAGCAAGAAGCACTGAGGATCTCTCCTTGTCCATACGTGTACCGTTGAGAGGAAGCGCTCCAATCTGCTGGCCTTGAGCATAGAGCAAAGTAGTGCCTGATGGGGGAGGAGTCACGTCTGGGCGGGGCAATGGACGCACGGTGGGCGGGGGAACAGTTGGAATACCTAAACAACATACATTACATATGTTTAGTAGGGAGTCAAAAAATAAACATAATATAAAATGACAAAATTAAACATAATATAAATAACCATATTAACAGATATTCAACATGAAAAAATCTGGAAGCTATATTAAAATGCAGTGAAAATAATATGCAGCACTGACAGGCAGGTTTGACTTTGTCGTGTGAGCGGGTCCCGGGAACTTCTCGGCCATCTCTGTCCACACACCAGCAGTAATTGGTATCGCCGTAACACTGCACTGGGGTGAACTCGCCTGACGCGTCACACTGGGGAAGAAAATGCTCTGGACCCGGACGACCTCCATACTGCTGTATCAGACTGGCTCGCCAGCGCTCACACACAGTCTCCGAACGCTGTGTAGGGACCACCTCCACTGCATGACGGGGAAATAAAAACAAGTCAAGCCCAGTATAGTGTCACGGGGAGCCTGTCCCTATCTCAGGCGTCATCGGGCATCAAGGCAGGATACACCCTGGACGGAGTGCCAACCCATCACAGGGCACACACACACACACTCTCATTCACTCACACAATCACACACTACAGACAATTTTCCAGAGATGCCAATCAACCTACCATGCATGTCTTTGGACCGGGGGAGGAAACCGGAGTACCCGGAGGAAACCCCCGAGGCACGGGGAGAACATGCAAACTCCACACACACAAGGCGGAGGCGGGGATCGAACCCCCAACCCTGGAGGTGTGAGGCAAACGTGCTAACCACTAAGCCACCGTGCCCCCCCATCTAATAAATTGATATATATATAAATATATACATTTATTGTGCCTTCTATACAACAGAGTTTCTCTTCTGGATAAAGCATCAGATAAATTACTAACTGTAACAGTATTAAATGAAGAATGAATGAAGAATGAAGTCCTGGAAATGGTGCGTTTACCTGGAGCGTCACAGTTCCTCTGTGGGGAGCCAGGTGGCGTACGGGTGCCCGATCTCTCCTGCCCCCTACTGTCCACACACCAGCAGTGTCCTGTAGAGCCATGGCACTGTAAAGGCATGTAGTGTCCCTCCTGGTCACATTGAGGAATGAAGGCTCCCACCCCAGGTGACCCGTGTGCTCGGCTCTGTGCCCTGTCTCTGTGCTGTTCACACAGAGTCTTAGGACGCGCTTCATGACGTGAAAAATACAGACCAAGAATTTAGTGTAAAAAATCTCCTGCGCTGCTCGTCCATACATGCAGTATGAAGTGGATTGATAAGAATAATTCATCATGAACACATTTAGTGAAATCCAATATTGTTATCTGTATCAATGCGTTATTAATTATTAAAAACTTTACGGTGCTAGCGAGCCGAAACATACAGCTGAAACCAAGAAAGCTGCAAAATCTTTCAAGAATTTTGATTTGTTTCTCGCCGAAGTTTCTTTGATTCCGATCTGTTCCTCTTTAAGTCAATTAAATGTTCTGTTTGCAGAACAACCACAAAAAAACATTTCATCATCTGGGAGTTCAGCCAAGTCACGATGAACATACAGGAAAATGTTCAGGAAGAAATTCAAACACAAAACAAACAGGCATTAAAGTCAGGTCCTTCATAACTCTGTCATTATGTAACCCAATCTGGATAAGAACTAAGATCTTCCATCAATTAACACGCTCCATGTTACCAGATGTACAAAATATTAAACCGCACACTTAAGCCTTAAGTTCAAAATGTTAGTGTTTACACTAATCTGTTGGCCAGTGAGATGATCTATGATGATATAAAGATGAGATAATGCACCATAAAATCTGTTTACCTGGAGCGTCACAGTCGACATTCGGTGTACCAGGCGGCGTGCGGGTGCCCGCTCTCTCCCGCCCCGTACTGTCCACACACCAGCAGTGTCCTGTAGAGCCGTGGCACTGTTCTGACTTGTAACGCCCCTCCTCATCACACTGAGGGACGAAGGCTCCCACCAAAGGTAAACCATCGCCTCTGCCATGTATGCTGTCTCTGTGCTGCTCACACTGAGTCTTAGGACGTTCTACATAAAATTGTGACAGAAAGACAAACAGAGATTAGAAGAAGGATTATCACATCCCACCATTAAAAAAGAATGGCTAGGTTGCATTATTGTATGTGTGTGTGTGCATGTGTGTGTATGTGTGTGCATGATAGTACATAAATATGAACCTAAACATGTTTACAGCACAAATTTTTTAAGTCTGCATGCAGGTTTATTAGAATCACATGGTCCTGCTGTGGGAAAGAACCCTACTGCTGTCTTCAATTGGACCTTTACAGAAAACAGACAACAGATCTGTACATTCTGAGATAATGCACCATAAAATCTGTTTACCTGGAGCGTCACAGTCGACATTCGGTGTACCAGGCGGCGTGCGGGTGCCCGCTCTCTCCCGCCCCGTACTGTCCACACACCAGCAGTGTCCTGTAGAGCCGTGGCACTGTTCTGACTTGTAACGCCCCTCCTCATCACACTGAGGGACGAAGGCTCCCACCAAAGGTAAACCATCGCCTCTGCCATGTATGCTGTCTCTGTGCTGCTCACACTGAGTCTTAGGACGTTCTGTGTGAAAATTGAGAGAGAAAGAGAAAAAAGGTTTAGAAGAATATGTCTGTATGTGTGTCTGTATGACTGTCTGTCTGTCTATGTGTGCTAATAAAAAAAATATAGACCCAAACATGTTTACAACAAGCTGCAGACCTTCAGCCCAGGAGACTGACCACATCTGAGATCAAATGAAGTACAGATCAAATTGATTCTCCTTACAATCCTAAAATCGTTTAGGAAATTATGTTGAACTTGTGTCACCTGGAGAATCACAGTTGGTATTCGGTCTGCCAGGTGGTGAACGGGTTCCTGCTCTCTCTTGCCCCTTATTATAGACTCACCCACATGAAGAACTCAAGACATGCAATGTTACATTAAAATGATTTGCATCCTTACAGTAGTGTTAATTTCGTCACCTATTTTTAATTTAGTCTTAGTCTTGTGCCAAATGTCCTTGTTAGTTTTAGTCATATTTAGTCATTCACATATCTTTTTTTGTTAGTCAAGTTTTAGTCGACTAAAAGTCTTTTAATTTTAGTCTAGTTTTAGTCAAAAATTTTAGTCTTTTTTTTAAAATAACACATTATTACTGAGATTATTACTGATAAAAAAAGTGTTTCACACATGTTTCACTTAAACTTGACTGCACATCACATTTTTTACTTTATTGATACTGCTTTTAATCGTAATGCAAAGACCGGTCATCGGGACATAAGCTGTCATGTACAATAAAAGAGCCTGTGCAGCGACAGGAAATATAATTTAACACAAAAAGCCTGCCTGGACGGTGGACTTGCGCTCGGACGAATTCTTTCTACGCACACACTAAACAGCGCGAAGCCGCGAACTCGTCGTGAATATTTTAAAGGCGTAACAGCTGATGAAAAAGCAGAGACAATTGTAGACGAAAATGAAGAGAGATTTTATCTTAGTTTTTATTTTATACAAAACATTTTCGTCTCGTCTTTTTTCGTCAACAATAAGGCACGTTAATTTAGTCTTAGTCAGCGTTTTTGGACAGTGGTGCAGTGGTGCTTGTCATCGTCTCGTCTTAGTCATGAAAAAAAAGGTTGTTGACGAACATATTTCGTCTCGTCTCGTCTGACGAAATTAACACTACCTTACAGGTTGTCCAGAAGTGTCTGACAGTGTCTCCTAGTCGAGTGCTTCCAGAATGGTGCCACGGCCCAATTAGTATGCCTGCTTCTGCAATCTGCTTGCCGTTGCCCCTTGTGTTTGAGGCCCTAACAAAGACAGCCTTTTCCTCCACTGACCTTTGCTGATGTAGAACCTTTCAGCATCCATGGAGCCCACAATGCTATGAAGACATTTTATGGGTGGACCATGATAGGTACAATAGAAAAAGATACTAGACAGACTCCTAGAAGGTAACCTTACCGCTATCCTCTAAAGAACGTCATCTTGGGACACCAATAAAATACATATAAGTGACTAATTAAAGGGAAAAACCTACATAGAGTTTCTTAGAATGGTGTTGGGACAATTAATGAAGAATAGCAGCCTCTGGAATTATTTTCTAAGTCACTTACAAGCTTTTTCCCATGCCATCCTGATCCAGTATTAAGGTCAACTGGGAATGGTTTGCAATTTTATACATGAAACATGGCATGGAAAGATGTTATTCGCTTCCCTGAGAAGATTCACCTGCAAGTTGTGGACTTCATACAACTAGCCTTTACCTGGAGCGTCACAGTCGGTAGGTTGGGTACCAGGTGGTGTGCGAGTGCCCACTCTTTCCTGTCCCCTATTGTCCACACACCAGCAGTGTCCTGTAGAGCCATGGCACTGTAAGGACCTGTAGCGACCTTCCTCATCACACTCAGGGATGTAGGCTCCCAACGCACTGTCTGCTCCATGCTGTGCGCTGTGTCTGTGCTGCTCGCACTGAGTCTTGGGACGTCCTACAAATCATGAGACAAAGACAAAGAACTTGAGGTAAAACTACATGTGCTGCTCTTCCATACATGCATTCTGCTAAACTGGTGTGTTTACCTGGAGTATCACAGTTGATTGGTGGTGTACCAGGCGGGGTACGGGTTCCTGCTCTCTCTTGCCCCTTACTGTCCACACACCAGCAGTGTCCTGTAGAACCATGGCACTGCTGAGGTCTATAGTGACCCTCCTGGTCACATTGAGGGATGTAGGCACCCACGATATCCAAACGATTCACTCGAGACTTTTCAGCTTCTCTGTGCTGTTCACAATGAGTATTAGGACGTTCAGGATGAACTATAGAATGAGACAGAGAGAAAGAGAGACAGACAGACAGAGAGTAAACCACATTGATTCTCCTAGTGCTTCTCCACAGAACAATGCAGCTCATCAGGAACGACTTTAATATTTAGTGACAATAAAGAACAGACAAAAATTGACACATGGAGCCATACTTAAGATGAATGGGATTTCTGTGTGGAAACCAAATTCCTTCTGAATACTTAATGTGGAGGATTATATGTAATTTGCGGAGTTGCTGCTCGTTTGGACAGGGTGTATGACCGTCAATGATCTACTGATAAATAAAGTTTAAAAAAAAAAAAAAAAAGCAAGAACAGGAACTCAATCATTAAAGACATGAAAATGTGTGGAGATGTACTATATAAAACAGATGTTAAAGTACAAGTCCCCATGCGGAAATACATGAACAAACCCAAAAGTACAGCTTCTAGTATTTCTAACTCTGTTGGATGCAAGCTGAGGCCAACCTTTCCCTGGACAGCAGCCAGCAAAGAATAAGCTGCTTGTTCCCAGGCTTGAGGGAGGATGGGCCACCTAAAAGTCCCTACTTCTTAGACTGACATTATAAAGTGGGCTCCAATCATGTAACTGCAGGTTAAAAACAATGCCAATTGTTCTGATATGCCATTATGCAGCAGGGGGGTGGCTCTGGCAGGTGGGATTTCGGTCATTATAGAAGTAAATTTGGGCTGTTCTAATGTGCACCATAATGACTATGAGGACAACGAGACTTTCTCTACCCAGTCTCACCCATAGGAATCCCTGAAACCCAAGGATGATGACGCCATAATTATAGACTCACCCACATGAAGAACTCAAGACATGCAATGTTACATTAAAATGATTTGAGTCCTTACAGGTTGTCCAGAAGTGTCTGACAGTGTCTCCTAGTCGAGTGCTGCCAGAATGGTGCCACGGCCCAATCAGTATTCCTGCTTCTGCAATGACTCCAAAAGCTAATCAAGTTCAACCTTAAACTCATGGACTGGCTAATCACATGGTCCTGCTGTGGGAAAGAACCCTACTGCTGGAAAGCCATGATTTTCTCCTCTCTGTCTTCAATTGGACCTTTACAGAAAACAGACAACAGATCTGTACATTCTGATATAATGCACCATAAAATCTGTTTACCTGGAGCGTCACAGTCGACATTCGGTGTACCAGGCGGCGTGCGGGTGCCCGCTCTCTCCCGCCCCGTACTGTCCACACACCAGCAGTGTCCTGTAGAGCCGTGGCACTGTTCTGACTTGTAACGCCCCTCCTCATCACACTGAGGGACGAAGGCTCCCACCAAAGGTAAACCATCGCCTCTGCCATGTATGCTGTCTCTGTGCTGCTCACACTGAGTCTTAGGACGTTCTACATAAAATTGTGACAGAAAGACAAACAGAGATTAAAAGAAGGATTATCACATCCCACCATTAAAAAAGAATGGCTAGGTTGCATTATTGTATGTGTGTGTGTGCATGTGTGTGTATGTGTGTGCATGATAGTACATAAATATGAACCTAAACATGTTTACAGCACAAATTTTTTAAGTCTGCATGCAGGTTTATTAGAATCACATGGTCCTGCTGTGGGAAAGAACCCTACTGCTGGAAAGCCATGATTTTCTCCTCTCTGTCTTCAATTGGACCTTTACAGAAAACAGACAACAGATCTGTACATTCTGATATAATGCACCATAAAATCTGTTTACCTGGAGCGTCACAGTCGACATTCGGTGTACCAGGCGGCGTGCGGGTGCCCGCTCTCTCCCGCCCCGTACTGTCCACACACCAGCAGTGTCCTGTAGAGCCGTGGCACTGTTCTGACTTGTAACGCCCCTCCTCATCACACTGAGGGACGAAGGCTCCCACCAAAGGTAAACCATCGCCTCTGCCATGTATGCTGTCTCTGTGCTGCTCACACTGAGTCTTAGGACGTTCTGTGTGAAAATTGAGAGAGAAAGAGAAAAAAGGTTTAGAAGAATATGTCTGTATGTGTGTCTGTATGACTGTCTGTCTGTCTATGTGTGCTAATAAAAAAATATAAACCCAAACATGTTTACAACAAGCTGCAGACCTTCAGCCCAGGAGACTGACCACATCTGAGATCAAATGAAGTACAGATCAAATTGATTCTCCTTACAATCCTAAAATCGTTTAGGAAATTATGATGAACTTGTGTCACCTGGAGAATCACAGTTGGTATTCGGTCTGCCAGGTGGTGAACGGGTTCCTGCTCTCTCTTGCCCCTTATTATAGACTCACCCACATGAAGAACTGAAGACATGCAATGTTACATTAAAATGATTTGAGTCCTTACAGGTTGTCCAGAAGTGTCTGACAGTGTCTCCTAGTCGAGTGCTGCCATAATGGTGCCACGGCCCAATCAGTATTCCTGCTTCTGCAATGACTCAAAAAGCTGATCCAGTTCAACCTTAAACTCATGGACTGGCTAAATGCCATTAAATAGTAACTAGGACTAGGTTGTGTATATCGACACACATCCTGAAAAAGGATGCCATGTTAGGGCCCCTTGTGTTTGAGGCCCTAACAAAGACAGCCTTTTCCTCCACTGACCTTTGCTGATGTAGAACCTTTCAGCATCCATGGAGCCCACAATGCTCAGAAGACATTTTATGGGTGGACCATGATAGGTACAATAGAAAAATATACTAGACAGACTCCTAGAAGGTAACCTTACCGCTATCCTCTAAAGAACGTCATCTTGGGACACCAATAAAATACATACAAGTGACTAATTAAAGGGAAAAACCTACATAAAGTTTCTTAGAATGGTGTTGGGACAATTAATGAAGAATAGCAGCCTCTGGAATTATTTTCTAAGTCACTTACAAGCTTTTTCCCATGCCATCCTGATCCAGTATTAAGGTCAACTGGGAATGGTTTGCAATTTTATACATGAAACATGGCATGGAAAGATGTTATTCGCTTCCCTGAGAAGATTCACCTGCAAGTTGTGGACTTCATACAACTAGCCTTTACCTGGAGCGTCACAGTCGGTAGGTTGGGTACCAGGTGGTGTGCGAGTGCCCACTCTTTCCTGTCCCCTATTGTCCACACACCAGCAGTGTCCTGTAGAGCCATGGCACTGTAAGGACCTGTAGCGACCTTCCTCATCACACTCAGGGATGTAGGCTCCCAACGCACTGTCTGCTCCATGCTGTGCGCTGTGTCTGTGCTGCTCGCACTGAGTCTTGGGACGTCCTACAAATCATGAGACAAAGACAAAGAACTTGAGGTAAAACTACATGTGCTGCTCTTCCATACATGCATTCTGCTAAACTGGTGTGTTTACCTGGAGTATCACAGTTGATTGGTGGTGTACCAGGTAGGGTACGAGTATCTGCTCTTTCTTGCCCCTTACTGTCCACACACCAGCAGTGTCCTGTAGAACCGTCGCATTGCCGAGGCCTGTAGTTCCCTTCTTCATCACAGTCAGGAATAAACTCTCCTGCCAGTGGCGAACCACCAGGTCTTCCCTGGATGTCGTGTCTGTGCTGTTCACACTGAGTCTTAAGACGCTCTGCATGAACAGTGACATAAGAGAAAGACAAAAATAAAAGGAACAAGAAAGTGAAATTGGATTCGTGGATCACTATATGAATTTTAAAATGCATATATTGGTCTTTTCATCAGCCTCACTAAGCAAAGATAAGCAAAAACTGTTTAATACTGAACCAGGGTCATGAGAATCCATCATGGTCTTGTTAAAGTTTATATATACGGTGGATCTAATCAGAGCCTGCAGTTTTTGTGTAGTTTTGACTGTTAACAATCCTACTAATGTGCCTAATTAATGTGCCTTTCATACAAAAAAATAAAAACATAATCAGGATTTAAGGAAAAATGTTCATAGATCTAGGAAAAAACTGTCAGAGTCAGAATCCACATAGCAAGCTGGCAATGCTGCCATTTCTACCTCTGAGTTTTTCCACATCTGATTTAAATCTGGTTAAAGATACAGTACAGATATTTGGAGCACTAAACAGATAGCGATCGAGTTACTGCATTACATCATTAGTATGTTATGGAATAGCATGTTCATACTGTATGTAGCTGCTCCACTTATACAGATGCGTCCATATACTGTAGCTACAGTAGTCCACAGTAAACGACGTCCAGTCTGCAGTATCATCTTTAAACAGAGTTGGCTGCAGCTTTTGGAAAGGAGATTGTGTGTCTGTTATGAGAACCTTTCTACCATAAGCCTAAAACTGGTCAGGACTATCACAGAGACTGTAATGCTCTATCATCAGTGCAAGACTCAGTGCAGGACTTCCCATAATTCAGACACTATACTGAAGACTAGACTCCACCCTGTTAACGCTTTGCTCTGTCTGTCATAGCTCTGAATCAGCTAAAATCCAAAAAACAGCAAAAACAGACAATAATTCTGATTCATTTGTAGCCAAAGATTCCATGGTCTCACCAAAACGGTCCCAGTTGTAGGAAAGATCTGTGCTTCTTTGAGTTTGATGGATCTCATCCTAGTATGACAGTAATTTGAGTCAAACATATGGAATAATTCCACCCTCTGTAACCTCTGGCCTGTTCCGCCTGCACCAAAGGCTAAAAAAGGACCTACAAAGAAGCGATGGATGTTCTGCACATGGTGGTGCACTAGCATAATGTAGTGTGTATGTCTTGTGTATGTCCCTATGCAATCCTTTACAAGGAGACAGACTGCGTGAGATATGATATAAAGAATCGGATGACGCACACAATGGTCTAACTAATCAGTACAGCTATGAAACTTTCATTGTAATGTGTATGGACTGCTTATATCATGTTGTTTCATTTGTCTTTTGTGTATGATTTTAGCATCTTTTGCCATAGTGTACTACTGTGTCTGAAAACACACAGGAATGTGATGTTTGTTGAGAATCCCCTGGGGTTTCTTAGAAACATGGAACAACGCTGTTCTTTTTACTCTTGTTCTGAAGTTCTTGCATGACTAAGTTGCTATTTTTACTTAGTTTATCTAAGAGGCTTTGCAAGTCTACTATACAGACAACAGTGCTGTTGAATTATCATTATCGTTGTAGCTTGTTTCCATAGTAACATCCCATTTGCATGGACTTGTACAGTGAATGCGTGTACAATTTTTCATAGCGAATAAGATATGTGTTATTTCACAAAGAAAATGCATAGTTGTTGGTATGGAGAAGCCTTTTCTATTTGGCTGATGAGGTTTATAGCTGAACAATATAGCTTTCTGTAGCATTCGATACAGCCTGGTTGGAGAACACCAGATAAATGTCTTGTACACCTTCCTTCCAGAGTGAACTTCCAATATCTGTACCGCTGTACAACATCAAGGTGTTGAGGGATAGTGGATATCATTGAAATTCAAAGAATGTATAGTTCAGATATTGTTCAGGCAAAGAATATCTTGAGTTTTTTTATGCTACTGTAGAGTTTCAACTTCCTCTGTACATGGTGCATAAGAGCACAATGATGAGACAGTGTGGGACACCTGATAGACCCTATCACTAAGTTTATTTAACGCTAATCTTAGAGCTGTTTCTCTCTAGGGCAAAAATAGCCATACATGGTGTTAGTGATTGCTTAGCACATTGTTGTTAGATGCTGTATGTCATGGGGCCCCTTCTTATGGTGTTGTTTTACGTCTATTGGCATGACTATGCAGCACAGGTACTGCGTCACCACTGTGTTACTTCTAAAGCTTGGCTGTATGACATATTTTTGGACATGCTATATTTAAACAACACCATACAGGACCCAAAACAGCTACTTCCTCGTTATGAAAAAATTCAAGCTTCTCGTTTCTTTAAAAAAAACAACCAACAAAAAAATTTTTTTTTTGAATCGCTCAATTATAACGCACATAGACACAAAATAGCTAAACTATTTCAAGTCAGAAATGTCAGAAACATCTTCTGCTGGAAGCCTAATTAAGCGTTTATTATTTACGGCATAGATACTGTTACTGTTGTGAAAGTACATGCTAGAAAAGTTAAAAGTGCCAAAGACAAATTTGTGCTTTGTTTAAACCGTTTAATCAAAGTTATGGACATTAATTGAACCTGAGATCTAAAAGCATACAAATCCTTTGCATAAAATGTCTCCAATCCTACTTTTTTGGCTGTGGTTGTGAATGTGGAAAGCTAAAATAAGAAGGTATTTCTGACTGTGGTGAGAAAAGTACACAGAGACCTGCCAAGCATGACCAAGTTACTAAGTGTCTTCATCTTCTACCGTATAATCTCCAAAAAAACAGAGCACAGGGACCAATCTTTTAATCAGGTCCATACTTTTACTATTAAAGCAGTTACTCAAATGGCTAATTAGGAAATGAGAATATAAGAGTGCGCTACAAAATACTGCTGATGGTTGGCCAAGAGCTAAAGACTGACTTTTTGAAAGGGATGTCCTCAATTTTACACTTAGAATCCACACATAAGGCAATTGCTCAAATTAGAGGAGTCTAACTGGAAAAGTAGCTTTCAGGGTTACAGTATGTCTCAGATTGGTGCAACCAATATAACAGGACATGAAGCATAACATTGAAATGGACAGCGCTGTGTTTTCTATAACAGCACAGCTAAGACAGTTTACATTAATGTGCTTATGCTGTTATCGTGAAGTGACTGGCAAATGGATGGGTGCACAAACAACCCGAAAAATAATTTAATGCCTCAAAACATGACATTTTTTTTTTTACCTGGAGCATCACAATTGGTAAGCGGGGACCCAGGTGGGGTCTGGGTTCCTGCTCTCTCCCGCCCCTCACTGTCCACACACCAGCAGTATCCTGTAGAGTCATGGCACTGTTGAGACCTGTAGTGACCCTTCTCGTCACACTGTGGGACGTACGCTCCCAGCATAGGTACACCATCCACTCCTCTTTCTGCACTGTCTCTGTGGTGCTCACACCGAGTCTTGGGATGCACTTCATCAACTGAATAAAATAAGAAGAAAGAAACAGACTCAAGTACAATTACTTAAATAAGTCAAAAGGCCAAAAGGCAAAAGTTGGCATGCTTGAAGACGCTTGATTTCTGCCGGTGAGGTGGATCTCGTCACATTCTGGCAGCTACATGACGGCTGTTTCGACCTCCCCGTCTACATTTAATTAGGACCTACAGAGTTTAAACATCTGGAAGTTGTAGCCGTGGTCCGTTCCACTAAATGGAGCAATTACCGCCCCTGTGAGACGGATAATCTTGTCGAAGTGGTGATTCATCAAAAAAGCAACAACTCGTGGGTTTGTTTCGAGAGTCACGTAAACAGGAATATCCAAAAACCACTTTATCCAATTTACTAGGGGGAAAAATTAATAATATTTACATTGCTTTTACATCTACAGAGGTACTTTGTATCTCCATTTAAAAAAACACCTTCCTGCAAACGTACATGTACTGTAAGTTATATACGTACACTAAGTATTGTCTTATACCGTTAAAAGAGAGTGAAGACAATGTGTGAATAAAGCAAAAGAAACTAACAAGCCGAGTTATATGAGTGGTCCTAAGTGCTTAGTGAAGAGACATAGAGACTTAGTGTTCAGACATCCAAAGGAAGTCCATTCCACCACTTGCATGCCAAAACAGAGAAGAGTCTTCCATGTATCTTGACGGATAAGGGTCAAAAGAGGTTTAAAGGGAATGTGCTACAGAACTGGGGTTTGATAAATCTTTAAAGATGTTCTTCATTTAGAGGTTTAATAAATCTATGTAAAGAGAAGTACGTTTTTGTGTCATGACATACAATGATACACCTCAAGGTTCAATCATTGGCCCGTCAAAGTCTCCTCAATGGGTAAGGTACATATTGCCATAACATTTCTGTATTACTGAAATGTTTCTAAAGATATAAGAGGTAAAACCTGTTGCAAAGATACTTATAGAGAAAGAGTATACTCTATACATAGTATATATATAGTGTTTCGTTCCAGGAGAAGGAGTCATGTATCAAGACGTTTACCTGGAGTGTCACAGTTGTGAGCTGGTGTACCAGGTGGGGTGCGGGTTCCTGCTCTCTCCTGCCCTCTACTGTCCACACACCAGCAGTAACCTGTAGAGCCATGGCACTGTTGAGACCTGTAGTGACCCTGCTCGTCACACTGAGGGACATACGCTCCCCACACAGGAACGCTGTCCACTCCACTCTGTGCGCTGTCTCTGTGGTGCTCACACTGCGTCTTGGGACGCTCTTCATCAACTGAGTAGGGTGAGAAGAAAGATAGGGATATAAGCTAGATCTAGACACCAAGGAAATCTCATAGTTGGAATGTTTAAAAATCGTCAAAAGTAATAGACTTTTAAGCACGAACTCTGCTGACGGTGACACTGGAAGCCATCCCCGTGGAATCCAGGCTGGCATTGGCAATGGAAGGAGCCCACGACGTTGGTGCAGGAAGCATGAGGGTGGCACGGATGTCTTTGGCACTCATCAACATCTGCTTTCAGAAAGTAAAACACACCTCGTATGCAAGCTATAACATTTATACACTTGTCTAACGAACACCTTTCACACGTGCACTTTTCTATACAGTACGAATACACTGCAAATCAATCAGGAATGGTTAAATACGAATTTAAATCCAAGCATTTGATTAGGATCTGTCCTGTAATCCTTGGGAAATTATCTGGAAATTACAAGTGTGAACATTACCACAAATATCTGGAATAAGTCTTTATGGTATTTCTATTCTACAATATCTATAAGAAGTCGCATATTTAAATATTAGATGATTAACATGCGGACCAAGAAAAAGACAAAGAAGGAGAGTAGAAATGTCTGGGGAAAAAAAAAAGAAAAAAAAAGGAGTTTTTGGCTGTTTTGCCGAGAATTGATTTCTTGGTGAATAGCCCAGTATGGAATGCATTATTTAGAGAGAATAATAAGTATTTGTAAGCAGGCACATGCAATGTAACACAGATGCGCTGAGTTACAGAAGAATTCAGCTCAGCCAGGTATACGATAGGGGGGCATCGGTGGCTTTAGTTAGAGGGTAGATCTCAGTTTTTTTACCATATCGCCAGCATTGTACTGTAGGAATGTAAAACTGACCAGCTTGTGGATGAAAGAAGGTTAAAATATGTACTTCAAATTTCATTACAAAACAAATTAATTAAAATGAAGCTTTATCTGAGGAAAGTTTCCAGGCAAGAGCTGACATATTCTTCCACCGGGATTCTCCTACACACATTCCCCAGAACCAGCACATTAGACCATTGTTTCAAAAGTACCCTTCCCCCTTTTTCTGGTCCCCTTGCCTCAAGCTACACCTCGATCCCTTTCACCTACAGACCTTCGTTCGCTGTTGCTCGGCTTTGGGCTCTTGTCCAGAAAATGAGTGTCTGAATATACACAGAACATCTGTAACACACTAACCCTTTTCTGAGAACACACACCTCACACTGACATTAACATGTGCGATCCTGATACATCTATTAGTCCAACAAACATGTACTATCACGGCACTTACTCATATATCCAAAATCCAGGTGGATGTACAGGAAATAAAGCAGCTGGTTTTACATTTGAGCTGAGAATCCAAATCATACACTGAACAGAAAACATTTTTTTAAACATTATGTTGCGAGAGGTTTTTAGAAATCTTGAGCGCAAATAAAGACTTGATTGCATATGGCAAGGAAATCTGATTATTTCCAGTTACCTAGAGGATAACTGGGACTATACACATATGTGTAAAAAAAATAAATAAAACCCTGCCTCACATATTTAGCCAATTAAAACCCGTTGGTTTTTCACTATTTACCTCACGGTAATGTCTAACATGACAGACATGATGGCCTGTAAGTGCTTAACACATTAGATTAATTTGCCTTCGATTGGTTGACTATTGTGTACTGGCTAAGATAAAACTCATTAAGATTGAAGTGTTTCCATGTTTTCCATTTTTCATCTTGTAGACACTTTTATGTAGTAGCTCTCAGGCATTTCAGAGATTTAAACTTCCAACCTTCTGTCACTATTTTAGAGCCTTGATCAACGAGTCGCGACTTTTCCTCAATGTTTCCTAATAGAGGTTCAAGCGTCCAAGCCGTTATTTCCGTTGGGTCCAATTTGGAGTCGATTGCAAAAGCTATACAGCTGGTTCATTTAGTACTAGAAACCAACTTGTCCACAGAATCGGTGTATATCGAGGTGTGTGTTACCTATACAGGTGCGACTGTCATGTCCGTATTCAAAACCACTCTGGCACTGGCATCTGTGACTTCCAGGCAGGTTCACACACTCAGCATGTCTCCCACAGGAGCTCAGACCTTCTGTACACTCATCCACATCTAAAAGAGAAAGAAAAGAGAATAATAAGAGATAGAAAGAGTGTGTAGTTCAATAAAGTACTGGAAACGAATTCTCAGTAACAGGGTGAGATCAATTAAACTAATAAAAAATAAAAAAACATTTTTTTTTTTGGTTCCTGCAGGTTTTATGAAGATTGCACTTTTTTGTACTCGTGCAAACCTTCAGTCCTGCGTATGTTAAAAGTATGTCCTGTTCTGGTATGTTCATGTCTTCTGTCAATCTGGTGGTGGAGAGAAACCACGGCATGCCGTGTCTGACGAGTGAAGGAGGCCAGAGGAGGACCACATCTCTGTGGGAATGTGTGGGAACAAGTCGGAGCTGACGCTGACCAAAGAGGCCTGGTTTTAATCACTCTTAATACCTCTATGTGTAAGACCCCCCCCCGACATGTCTCACACTCTATTTTTCGTCTGTTCTATGTATTAATCTTCTCGCTCTCTCTCACGACCTGATACTTCAATCCATCTGAGGAGTGTTATGGAGCTGTAGCAGGTGGTGAAATTACACTCTTCCGCAAACAAGTTGCCCCGAAAACACACACAAACATCTGTTTCTCTATCTTTGTCAAACATTATTATTATTAGCACCGTAGCTGAATAATACTAGGTCTTAACTGTAACTTAACCCCAGTGAACAGGGAGAATATTTCTTTGAATGTCCTCTTTTATCTAGTCATGAGCTCCACTTCTTTTAAACCTTTTTTCTAGACATAAC
Source organism: Tachysurus vachellii (assembly GCF_030014155.1). Classification (NCBI taxonomy): domain Eukaryota; kingdom Metazoa; phylum Chordata; class Actinopteri; order Siluriformes; family Bagridae; genus Tachysurus; species Tachysurus vachellii. The sequence goes on from NC_083469.1 coordinate 24,340,866, forward strand.
ATTACCACTATTATGGTAAATTCTTGTTTGTTTATGTGACCCCGCTTTCTGTAAGTATTGTGATGATCACGTAAGTCTATTGATTCAGGAGCTTTAACGCATCTGACATAAAGAACGCGTTGGCACGTTCTGTTACAGAATTTTTATGATGATCCTGTTGTACTACAAGGTATAATCATTGTAAAAGCAGGTTTAGGAGCCTTTATTAGCTGGATATCAGCTCTACCTCCTTCGGTGAAAGAGGGAGCAGATGGTATAAGGTGTTAGACTGATAAAGGAGACAGATGTGTTTAGGACACCATGACACTGTTTTCAGAAGGGATGTGTGAAGCCCTGGTTTTCACTCCTCTTCAAACAAGCTCATTGCTCCAACAACTCACCCCCTACTGCAAGCCAACAGCTGTGGAGAGAACACCCTCTTCCTCCTCTTGTGAGTTGCACTACTACACAAAATACTTACATGTTCACCATTTCCACACATTGTCTAATATGTCTGTTTGGTAACTGATTCTCCCACCTTAAGTTTCTTATGGATTTATCAACATTTTAAAAAAATACCAGTAAGTCAAGAGTTAACACTGTTTTCCAATTATTTCCACTGGTTGGTGAACTGTTGTTATTAATAAATTCTTGTATCAATACTAATATTCCTAGAGCCAGCAAAGATGTCTGCGTTTGATTACTTAATCATTGGTGGAACTGAAAAAACTCTGGAACTGAGGAAAATACACACACTGGATCTGCTTCTTCTCAGTGTGGCCATTGAAGCAACACTGGTAATGAACTATCTTTTAAATGGTCTGCAATGTTAATATAAGGCATATGTGGTCCTCCTGAGAGGAATTAAGGATGAGCCTGGATAGACAGGGCAAAAGCCGATAAATCGTTCCAGATACTCCACAGCGTAAACAGAATGTCAAAACTTTGGCTCAGCCACCCAGGAGTGGATTAATGCTGCACTTCATTACGAAAGCTTGAACCTTGTAGCTTGTAACTCTCAACTGGATTTCCTGTTCGAAAACCTTTTGTCAATGTGACGTCACACAGACCGATATATCATGAACATTGACATTACTAATGCTAGCTGGATAACAGAGCAAACAAAAAGAGAAGCTTTTAAGTAGGCGTCCCACTTTGAAGCTTGTAGATTGATGGACGACTAGAGTGATGGATGGGTGGGTGGGATGACAAACAAACAGACATTCAAACAGATAGATAGAAAGACAGATACACAGAGACAAATACTAATTATTCTACCATTATCAATATTATCTGTACTGACCCTGAACCGAACTGAGCCGAAGAACCTTCTCTTCTCCCTTACCATAGCAATTGCGTCCATCTCCGGTGTATCCAGTAGCACACACACAGGTAAAGTGTTGTCCTTCTCCTGGGACACACTGTGCTGTGGTGTCACAATCATGGCTTCCTAAGTAGCAGGGGTTCACCTTCACAGGGTCCGGGACGTAACCTGTACAGACAGGAAGTCTATGAAATGAAATTCTAATCCCGTTTTCATTGGGAAAACATTTTCGGCTTTGCAGCAGGATTTAAGAAAGTCGTTTTCAAAAAGCAAATGACAAAATGAAATATATATATTTTGAGATGGTGCACGAGAAGGTGTTAGTTTACAGCTCCTACAGCTTGTCTCCTTCACACTCTCCCTAAATAACACTGAGGGTCAAAGTACCCAAAAAGTGCAACACTTTAAAATAATCTAACAGACCAAAACCAAACCTAAACGCGGACCTTTCTTAAAAACGACAAGACGCTCTTGTGTTGCGGTCGCTAAAATGACGCAGTGTCGTGGGCTGAAACCCTGGCAGACATTAAAACCAGCTTGATTTCCTCACCCAAGGCCAGAGACCAATTTGGACAATTATCAAAGGCAGACAGGAAGACTTTTGTTTGAAGTGAGAGACTGAGACAGTCTGTTTTCAAAGCGACTCCACAGGGGACAGAGAAAAGCAGAGAGAGAAAAAACAGAAGACGAGCATTTGCTAATGAGGAGGGGGTATCCTCGGGTCTTTTTAACTCAGTCTTAATTAAAGGGACGAGACAGAGCTTAGGGCTTTTAGGGGGATAAATGACGTTAAAACGCCAGGTGGAAAAACCCTTTCGTACACATTTCCATGTGTGATGGGGATGGATTCATTAGGATTGCACTTACTACCAACTAACAATTACCATATAATGAATAGTGAATGAAATTTAAAGGAAAGAAATGAAACATTTTGTATTGCAGTATTTGTGATGTGTTTAGCAATTCTGGGGAATTCAGCTATTAAACACAGATGAGTTACAGCTGAGATTAGGCTCATCTCTTTAGCGTTCTACAAAATGAACATGATGTGTTTAGTGGTATTAGCATAGTGTACAGATGTAGAGACCTGGATAGACTAAAGGATTAAAAAGCTGTGGCTATTTACTCTTTGTAAGTGTATGAGGTGCAGTTTAATAACAACAACAATCACTTTTTTCCCCAATGACCGATCCCTGATCACACTGGTTCCCAGTGACCAATCACTAATCGCCATTGTTCCCGACGACTGTTCACTGGTCACCCTTGTTCCCAATAACCAGTCACTAATCATTGTTGTTCCCAGTCACCAATCACTAATCACAATTCTTCTTAACGAACAATCACTATTGTTCCCAGTAACTTGTCACTGATCACTATTGTTCACAGTTGCCTTTCACGAATCACTATTGTTCCTAAAACAGTAACTATCCATTGATCCGTTGATTTAAATGTCTAAGCAGTGATCACTATCATTCCCAACTATTAATAATCACCCTTGTTCCTAATGACTCATCCAAACTCACCAATCTTCCCAATGACCGATCATTAACTACCATTGTTTCCAGTGACCAATCACTAATCACCATTGTTTCCAAAGACCTACGACTGATCAGCCCTAATCACCACTGTTAATTTATAGTATATTTTAAATACGTAACTTGCTCATTTGTGGTGAAATTAAAAAAAGACTCCTTATTTCTATAAGAAACATTTTCTGTCTATTATTTTGTTTCTTGTAATGCTACATTATTTATGTAGCATGTTCAGAATAATTAAGAAAATTGCACTAGCTATTTTCCCCTGTAAAGACAAAACTAGCCGCTTGCAAGAAATAACACAACATTTCACCAACAGTGGCTACTTCTCAGCAACCCCAAATCACTCAGCTGTTGCACAATGCAATACTCTGAGGTCAGATATAGGTCTGATGCAGGGCTCTCAAGTTTTGAAGACAGGCAAGCGACCACCCCAAAAAAAAAAGTTTCACCAAGATCACTGACCACATTTTAACCAAATACAAAGTACTTGTTCAATTTCCATTTATTAATTTGAGTGTATGTGTGTGTGAGAGAGAGAAAGAGAGAGAGAAAGAGAGAGAGAGAGAGAGAGAGAGAGAGAGATTATGACTGGTGTTGTTTATTGTAAGTGTTTGTTGCCTTTTTGGACTCCTTTATCATTTGTAATGTTGCTCCCATATAAAACAGTTCGGCTCAAGCCCAGACATTTTTAGGGTCATGACTAAGGACAATGTCCCGCCCAGAGACAAGCTGTTTCGTGTTGAGGTTTTGTTCAAACCGACCATCGAAAATACCCTCTCTAATGGATGTGTTTTTTTTTTTCATTAGTTGTTGCGTTAAATCTTACCCAGATACAATAGTGCTATTTTCTGATTGGCTATTGTGTAGCCTCTTTTTTTGATTGGATGATAAGTGTCAGGCTCGACTAAGAACTCCAGGGGAGACGCGCTTGATTCCTGCCCGGTTCTATAAAGACAGCGGTGCGGACTGATACGTTTTGGGCGCTGCGGCATATTAAATATATGATAAATAGTCAAAAGGTTTTTCTGCGTCAGAAATACGATGAACACTTGATAGCCCTGCTGATGAATGAGTAGCACTGGACACGAGTTGCCGTAGGACCAAGCACACTCATGTATGACTTATCTGTTAAACATCAGGCTGTTGCTGTAATTATTGTGTTTAAGTCTAGCCTTGTTAAAACAGACAGCATCAGCTGCGTTTTCAGACCAATACTGAAGCCGATGAAGGACGCCAGGCTCTGAATCTGGGTATTTCTCTACTCCCATGATATCACCACACAATTATTCGTCCAAGTCTGTAAATCTGTCAATGAGGGATACTGTTTCCAAGCTGGCAGCATAATAATAATGTTCTGAAAGCTCTGGCAATCATGTGCAAGCATCTCTCGGCAGCTGGAGCAGCTCCTCCTCTCCTAACGAAATCCTACTGACGCTTTTTTGCTAGCAACCCCTGGCAACATGGTGTTGGCTTCATCATGTTATCTAAAAAATGTAGAAGGAAAATCTTCTCGGATATATGTTTGTGCTGAGAACTGCAATGCAACATGGACATCTGCTTGAATCCATCACTCTACTCATCTCATTAAGTATGTAAGAAGTTGTGAAACATCTGCCTTCACTTGGCATTGAGCCAAACACACGACATGACCGATAAAATCGCAGGAAGTGGAATGAAAAAGAAAAAAGATAAACAAAACTGGTTCCTCCTTCATACAAATCTATAATCTGATAACGTATTAGAATTTGCGTATTAATAAACCTTGTACGCCTTGTTGCAGGAACTACTGTCAGCGCCGCTCTTTTAGAAAAATAATCAACTATTTCTATCACTCTAAATAAGTCTTTCTTAAGCCATGAACCTATGATGTTTAACATACAGCACAAAAAACCCCACAGGATCAGAGATGTCCTAATAAGACCGTTTCACTGCACAAAGTTATAGCCGTATAAGGGGGTGAGGTTTCAAGCTAGGGTTGATTTAGAACAAGAGGATGCTTGCAGAGAGATAGCAAGTTCACACCACACACAAAGACCCATTGCAAACCTTTGCAAATGTTTTACAGCACCCCGATTCCCAGCACTGTATCAGGAGTTATCCGTCTATGTCAGCTGACTCAGGGCTCTGAACCCTGGCCACAAGAGAAACTCACGCCTACGCAAGCGTGCATGCAAGACACGAGGATTCCTCCATTTGGCTTCTGTCAGCGAGTTAATAAAGGAACCGTTTCAGATATAAGGACATGCTGAAGGACAGAGGGAAGGAGTCCGGCTTAAAAATGACCTAGAAGAGCTTTGTGCTTGAGAAACCTACAGAACTTGACTTAATGTATAATTTTGATCATAGATATGTATATAAGAAAGACGGATATCTGGTGTAACTCATTAGTTAGGGAGTGAGGAAAGAACAGACCATGTACAGAAGGCCATTCACACACACACACACACACACACACATGCGCACACACACACACACACACACGCACACACTTATTCAGTCCTAGGAAAAATTCAGCATAGGCAATTCATCTCCCGGAATGTTTTTAGGAGTCTCAAAGCAAACCTACACATGCTGGTAGAACATGAACAGAAAGGCCTCACAGACAGCAACCTGAGCTCGGGATCGAACCTGAAATCCTGGAGTGAGGCGGAAACGCTACCCCCTTCACCACTGAACCTCTCGCAGACATCAGATCTAAATCTAGATCAGGGAACTAGAGGTCCAAGTGTATTCTGAGCTAAGACGTTTGAAAAGAACAAAGGAAAACACTGGTTTCCGGCGTGTATTTTTGTGGGGTTAAAAATAACTGAAATCAGTGTGTATGTGTGTGTTTGACCTGCATTTCACTTGTATTTGGCAACGAAAGGGAAGAAAATCACATTTTATTTGTTTCTTAAAGCAGCTAATCGGATTTATGTCCATTTCAAGACGCAGCAGGCAGCTACACAACACACTGATTTGTTAAACTGGCTTCGTACCCAACTTAATATATGCAGGATGATATCCAGGGTATAATTAAAATAAACATTTCCACATACTTTTGGTGAAATATCTTTATGCTTTATTACATTTCGTGTGTCGATGTATGTTACAGGAAGGTGACCCAATTCTGACCAGAGCTATTAATATATATTTTTCTGTTTCTTAATACCGAGTATTTTTTTCTGCTTAGATCCCATGCAGTATCCCGACTCGCCTTATACTATATATTTTTATTGACTATTTCCTTGGTTTACTTTAAATGTCAAAAAAGCTGGTGAAGCAAACCTCACAGAACTCCAGCTCCATCACACAAGGTGTATGAAAATCTACCATAAATACTGTAATAGACCCTCCAGGTATCTTTGGTCATTTCAACATAGCTTGACTCACTAACATAGTATACTATTTAGAACGAGAATTAGGATTAGGACGAGGCCATAACAGGAGCAGTTTTCACAAGCTTACCTCCAACGTGGCCGATCTTGTTGGTGATGGCGTATCTGAGAACGCGCTCTTCTTTGACGTACATAGCAAAGACGCGCTCGACATTGAGCTGCAGCGTCTCAGCTCCGGCATGCTGCGTGTGCCTGCAGTCCCTGTACGTGATGTTCTGTCTCAGCTGGTAGGTGAATTTTTCCGCTCCGCTCGATGCTGACACGATGGTAAACTCCCGTACCGAGTTGGATGTGATCACTACAGAAACAAACCAGAGATTAATCTGTGGTCACCCAAAAAGTTAACCCCAAAGAGCACTTCCTCTACGTGACCTATGAAGACCTGATGAAAGAACCAGGACTGAACTTTAATCCCATCCGTTAGCAAGACGTCTGCATGAAAACCGGTTTGGGCTCGTCAGAATGAGACACAACTTCCTCTAGGAGGAAGGTGGGAGGGTTTTTATCTTCTCTATTTAAATAGACTCCTCTGACTCCTTGATCCCTGGCGCCAATAACCGAGGACTCCACAAATTTGAAGACGTTAAAAAAAAAAAAAAAGCATCAAAAAATTAAAACATTATACTGAAAGATGAAATTCTGCCTTCAACAGCGTTAAACAGTCAAGTGTTATTGCATCATAAACTATTACAGCCAATCAGGTCCTAGTATGCAAATGGACTCTCAAGCAACAGTTTATCTTTTTTGCATTTTATACCACAACTAGTATGGATTCTCAGATTTTTTTGGAAAGTAAAAGCAAGGAAATTGCTTTATAGCTGCTAATTTAAATGATATCATATTTATAGCAAATCATATTTGGGTGTTTGACAAAGATAAATGTGACAACAAATGGAGTAAGTAAGTAATACACATATGCGGTTCTTGAATAAAAATAAAAATTGCAATGCCGTATTATAGTCTAGGACCACTTTTCACAAATATGTCTGCATAATTGCAATTGGGAGATCTTACATGATGGGTAATACTGGTACGTCTCTGAAAAAGGCTCCATCTGTATGCTGGCACCGGGGGGTACGAACGGCACGCTGCCCTCCAGACGAGTTTCAACGTTTAGGTAGTTCTGGCTGTCCAATCCTCTGCCGGTCTGAACGATGGTGAGCCGCTGGTTGCCGGGGGAAAATGTCACATCGGCGTGGCGTGTAAACTCAGCACCTGAAGGACAAGACCAGAGGAGTTGATGATGTTTATAGCACTTCCCCGAGCAGTCGTGTTTATCAGTAATACATAAAAACCTGCTCTTTTTTTTTTAACCGTAATTTTTAAATCAGACCCATATGAGGGTCACAACCCTTGTGATAAAAACTTGAGTGATTTCAGAGCCGGCTATTTATTTATTCTTATTTTTCCCAACACAGCTGTTTAACCACCTGACTTGAATTAAGCTGAGAAGTAGAGTAGAGTGGGTCTTAATCAAACTTTGACTATCAGCCCTCCGGAGGAAGGTCTCAAGAGAAACCGCAGCTGTGAGGCACTCAGTTTATATTAGTGAGAGAGAAAATGCTTTGGACCTTAAGAGTCTCCCAGCGGGAGAGCAAATGTTAAACAAACACACAGTACAATAAAACTGCCAATGAGCAGCAGGGTTTCCTCACTGGTGTTTAGGGGTGGAACGGTATGGCAACCGTCTAAGGCAACAGCACAGCTCGCAGCACTGGCCTACAACTTTACAAGGTTAAAACATTATAAATAAAACCCTGTAAAACTAAAACATACAACTTTTTTAAAATAGACGTTATGTCAAAATGGCTGTCTGCAGTCTTGAATAGTTTTTTCAAACGACACTGACGTATATTTTCCTCTAATATTCTACTCTTTAAAATGATTGAGGTCCAAGGACCAATTTTCCTTTCAGGCAGAAAACAGAAGCAACTGGATGCATTGGATACATTGGATATTACCCCTTTTCCACCAAAAAGTACCGGGTGCTGGTTCAGAGCTAGTGCTGGTGCTGGTTCAAAGTTGGTTCCACTGGCAAACCTTCTAAGAACCGGTTTGCCTTTCCATCGTTTAGAGAGCCGTCACAGAGCCGAGTCTGACGTCACTGTATACGTGTCACTAACGTTAGCGCAGCAGCGGCAAACACAAACACATCAACAATGGCGGATGTTGCTTTACTGTTAATGCTCATGGCTTTGTGAACTTACATTAACATCCAAACGCGGCGAATCCAACGTGTACGTGCAGCTTCATGTAATTTGTATAAACGGTAATTTGTTGTAATTGAGAAAATACATAACATTATTTTATCATTAACACAGAAAAAAGTTAGCCTTAGCATGTAGCTACCTACTATCATGTGTGCTGATAATTGATCATATTGCGGTAACGTAAAAGTGCATTAAACTAATTTACATTAGTTAAGGTACATTACCAAATGCGCTAACACTAGCCCCGCCCACAGCCCCGCCCACAGCTCCTGACACAAGCGGTTCTTAAGTCTAGACCAGCGACGTTTTGGTGCTACTTAAGAACCACTTTTCCTGGTTCAGAGCCGGTGCTTTGGCTGTCGAAAAAGAAAGAACTGGTTCTAAATTGGGCTCCGAACCAGCACTCAAACTGCCTCGGTGGAAAAGGGGCATTTGTGTCATCAATATGTTGCTCTTAGTTCCACTCAAGAAGGACATCTTATATAATTGTATTATTTCAAAATTTATTGTGGAAGGCCATTATGTTGGTGTGATGGTCCGGACAAACAATTTGACCTACATCGTAATATTGTCACTTCCTTACCAGTAACGTTGAAGCCATTATGGCTGTTGGGAAGCTTGAGAGCAAAGAGCCACCCGAAAAGGCCGCCGATGGGCGTGATAGGCATTAGTGCCCACCCCAAAGGCTCTGGGACTTCACTGATGGCAGTGTACGCTCGACCGTCACCCACTACGATGTAAACATGGAGATCGATGCTGTCCAATCCCACTGGGGTCGAACCTACTGAGACTATCCCGATGACCTTTCCATTCACGCGTTGAGGAGCACCTGTTAAAAAGAATTCTGTTATTGCTAATTAAAGATTAAAAGCAAATGTTTAAGTGTTTAAATAAATGAACCATTCTAAGTATAGTTTAGAAAACGTGACAAATGTGAGGGGGGCACGGTGGCTTAGTGGTTAGCACGTTCGTCTCACACCTCCAGGGTTGGGGGTTCGATTCCCACCTCAGCCTTGTGTGTGTGGAGTTTGCATGTTCTCCCCGTGCCTCGGGGGTTTCATCCGGGTACTCCGGTTTCCTCCCCCGGTCCAAAGACATGCATGGTAGGTTGATTGGCATCTCTGGAAAATTGTCCTTAGTGTGTGATTGCGTGAGTGAATGAGAGTGTGTGTGTGCCCTGCGATGGGTTGGCACTCCGTCCAGGGTGTATCCTGCCTTGATGCCCGATGACGCCTGAGACAGGCACAGGCTCCCTGTGACCCGAGGTAGTTCAGATAAGCGGTAGAAGATGAATGAATGAATGAATGAATGACAAATGTGAATGTCTGCATTACTGTCTGAATATTTCATCCACATCTTTAACATTTTCCCTGAGTCATTTGTCTGTATCATTTCATTTCATTTTATTTTTCTCACCTCCAAAGAGTCTTTGGTATGAGAAATGGTTTCCTACACATAAAAACGTAACGAGTGCTGAACAACTGTTTCCGTCCAGAAAGAGTGGCAGGTTTGTGTTTGGTGACAAAACTGTGCTGTATGTGCTTTTGCTCCTCACAATCAACCCACACGCTCCCAAAGAGCGCACAAAGCTCCTTCTGTACACACACATAACCCACTGCCAAGTAAGAATTTCCCCAGCACAGATGTCATTCAGCAAAGCCCAAACACTTCTTGACTGGGTTTCAGAATATATGATCATCAGAAGTAGAGAACCTCAGTACAGGTTTAATACGGAGTTGTGAGGATGAGAACGAAGGAAGGAAGTTTTAGTTACATTCTGAAAATCTACTAGATTCATTTGGCATTAAACCTCAAAAAAAAAAAAAGCTCAGGGCCCCTTGTACCAGAGGTGGGAGTAGGTCACACATGTGCAAGTCACAAGCAAGCCTCAAGTCATGAATGTCAAGTCAAAGTCAAGTCGAGTCTTTTTTTAATATTTGTCAAGCAAGTCTCAAATTTGCGACTTAAGTCTGACTCGAGTCAAGTCACATGACTCGTCTGTCACTGAAAAAAATCACTGAACAGAATCTGTCTACGAAATAACAAAACCAAATTTGTTATTCAAACAAACACAAGTCATGTTGTCTCCAAACATCACTTGACTTTGGGATTTCATCTTTCTTTACCCAAAACAAACCAAAACCCAGATTACAAACGGTGGCTTAGCGGTTAGCACGTTCGCCTCACACCTCCAGGGTCGGGGTTCGATTCCCGCCTCCACCTTGTGTGTGTGGAGTTTGCATGTTCTCCCCGTGCCTCGGGGGTTTCCTCCGGGTACTCCGGTTTCCTCCCCCGGTCCAAAGACATGCACGGTAGGTTGATTGGCATCTCTGGAAAATTGTCCGTAGTGTGTGATTGCGTGAGTGAATGAGTGTGTGTGTGTGTGTGCGTGCCCTGTGATGGGTTGGCACTCCGTCCAGGGTGTAACCTGCCTTGATGCCCAATGACGCCTGAGATAGGCACAGGCTCCCCGTGACCCGAGGTAGTTCGGATAAGCGGTAGAAAATGAATGATAAATCCCTACCGCTGTATAAAAACTCACCGTCAGGAAGGCAATGACGTCCATTTCCATAGAAACCGGCAAGGCAGTGGCAGCAGTAGCCTGATGGGTAATCGGCGCAGTAAGCGTTCTGGCTACAGGTTTGCTGGAATCGATCACACGTCTCCTTGTTTTCAGTGGAATAGTGAAACACTAAAGAGAAAGAGAGAGAGAAAGAAAGAGAGGTGAAACCGATCGAGAAACAATAGAGAGAGACAGAAACGAGAGTATCGTGTTTAAGCATGTAAACACAAAGAATAAAATAAGCCTCCACGCATGAACCTTACTAAGAGCTATAATCATATGTTTAGGATGAGGAATTCTACTTGGCACCGATTTTACGTCCCATAACCTGCCGACGAAGACAGATGTTGCTTGCGCTCGAGTGCTGTTAAGCAGAAGACATCTGTCATCCAAAAGAGAGATGAGAAACACTCCTGTCATCTGCTCCTGCTGCAAACAGTGATTTAGAGAGAAGCTGCTGGCCCCTGGCCAAATATAAGGCTCATGTCATACTAGACATCTGGATGCATGTTTCGCTGCAGTTGTTCACGGTCACAGCTCACATTCACTCGTTTTGGCAGGACAGCAGGCACATGGAGCAAGACATGTTTCATCTACCTACTGTACCATGCTGAAGCTTCAGGAGAGCATCTAAAAGCTGAGTGACAGGTTGCACCCTAACCTAGAGGCCTTGCTTATTATTATTATTATTATTATTATTATTTCCTACTTCTTTCTGGGTTGTATTTAAGATAATGAAAAAGAGAGGGAGTGACTGAGGGGGAGGATGAACAGCTGTTAGATTTTAAGAGTGCTTGGAATTTTAAGACATCTGAAGAAAATAATAGAAAGAAGTGTAAGAAGAGCATAGCCTTTTTTTTCCCCCACTGTTTCAGCCTCACCTCCAGTGTCAAAGTTCACATCTTCTTCCACATTAACCACTTCACCCTCAGGGTGGATGGGATACGCCTCCAGAAGAGTGTGCCCTGGTGCCGGATGCACAGAATCCTCTGGAGGAACATTTGTAGGAGCAGTGTGTTCTGTCTGAAGGTCAGGGCTCAGAGTGGCTTCCGCTTCGTAGAGGTCAAGCGGGGACGGATTTGAGTCAGCTTCCTGGTTCTGACCACTCGTCCGAGAAACATCGTGGCCTGGCTGAGGGAATTCTGTGACGTCTGTGTTCGGGAAATCTCGATCGAATCTGTATTCTTGTTCGTCCTCGAAAGATTCGTCGTCTGTCTCGTATTCTCCTAGAGGGTAAGCGGGGGTGGTTTGGAACGATTGCTTCTGAGCGACTGCGGCGGGTAAAAGGCCTGAAACTGCTGCTGGAATCACGTTGCGGAAATAGTGTGCGTTTCCGATGTGGAAGAGCCAAACTCCAGGCACGTCGGTGTTGCTCGTCCTGAAGGGACATTATTAATCAGTATTAGCAAAGAGAAATGAATAATGGACAAAGATGATATTCAGATCAATCAAAAGAATTCATGGATATAAACCAGAAAAGGTTTCAGACATCTATTACTACAGATAAAGCTATAATTAAGGCTTGAATTGCTTACTGGTACAAGTTCTTGATAGACTGCTCATTGGTGGTGAGGCTATAGTAAGGCCCCTCGGTTCGTGCGAATAACAGATACGAGATTTCTCCCCTGGTGAAGCCGACACGCGCAGGAAGCTCGATCGCCACATTGAACATCTCTTTGGGACGAGTTCCAAAGAACTGAAGTCCATCTTCTGGGTAGAGGAACAGAGCGTAGGTGTTCTCCTCGTCATAAGCCACCACCGCTTGGAATGTGTTAACCTGCCAAAGCATTAGGAAGAAGATCGGCATCAGACCGTATTTCAAATGTAAACGTCCGTGCCTTATCTTATCCTCGGGGTTGAACTGACGTTGCTTGAGAAACAAAAGCTCTGCGTTTATCTATGAGCTAATGAATAGTTCACACAACAGCACGTTTCATTGGGTACCACAAAGTTTATCCAGACTGTAAACGCTCATGTCTTTTATTACTTGTTTTACGATTGTTTCAAAGCAATCCCGCTAAGACTTTCTGCCAGGACTAGGCCCTTATGTGGTCTTTTCTCCAAGTTCACATTTGGACCGTTGATTTTATTTGGTCTGGGATCCTGGCAAACATGTCCCCTCTGGTTTCCTGTCCTCGTTTTTTCCCCTGCTCTGCTTTTTTCACACCCTCTTAACAGACCATTTTAGACCTCTGTTTGAAGTGCTGTCTCATCCTCGCCTGTGTGTCTTTTTCAAGATCATGCTGTTAAATTCTCTGAGATCAGACACATGGCTCCGTCCTGATCCGTGGCCACAGACGGCTTGAAGTGACCACCCACTACTTCCAGAGTGGTGGCTATGCTAATTTTCAAGTTGATAACAAAACAAAAAAAGTGTTGTTTTAACAAGGATTCAACATTCACTCTTTGACCGGTTGCCCCCCCCCTCCTTCTTCTTCCGTTCTCTCACACACATTAGTGCGGGATCTGTGAAACACCTCACAACCTTCTTTGGTATTTCACCTCCATTATCACCATCACAAAAGAATTTGCAAAAGACCCCCCACAACTACTGCATATGGCTTTGAAAGTGCCCCAGGCTACCTAATTCCATAGCATACACCTCTCCATCCCCCAGAAAAAAAAAAAGCCCCAACCCTCAGCCCTGAATTGTTAATTACAAGACCACACTGCTTCCAAGCTCTGCAGGAACACACCCATAAACAAGATTGTTTAAAGATGTTATTGTAAATAATTAGGCACCCACTTGTGGCAAGACAGAGACATGCCCAGGATGATACCACAGGGCACGGCACCGTAATTTGCAGACAGAAAGCTCAACCCGGCTTGATCTGCACTTCCACTGCTTATTTGTTCAAGGAATAACACCTCCATATGGCTTCCCACTTCCATCTCTTTGCATCTGCGACAGACTTGAGACGGACGTTCGGGGGCCCGGAAACTGCAGCTACGATAAAAAAGGACTGAGTCCCGAAAGGAAACACGAGAGACCGTCTAGATTTGCCGCCCCCACACCCCTAAAGAAAAAAGCATCCGAAAAAAGCTTACTCTCAGCAAAGCGGACACCCGTTGAATTAAGAGGAGGATGTGCTTTCTTTAAACATCCCCCATGGCTCGAGGAAGTTATACTGTAATCTATTGTCGAGTGCCGAGCAAACAGTGTCAGCAATCGTAAACATATCCGAGTCAGCCTAGAACGGTAGGACAGCCGGCGCAAGAGAAACCATTCTCACCTGTTTATGCCTCGAAAGATGACCGCACTTTATGACATACTTTAAAATGATGTTAAGGATTACATGCTATTACTGTCCGGTACATAGTACGGTCCTTCTAAACATCGGCCGAGTAATTCCTCAAGTACTGTGTATGTACTCTCTGAGGTCTTGACCGTATTTTGGATATATACATACCAGGAAAAGCCGGGCTGTTATATGAACCAGTAAATAACCAAAAGCAAATGTTTAAGCTGCTACACAGCTGTTTCTCCCTGTTGGCCAGAGCCCAACAGAACAGATAACAGAATAACCCGCTTAATCCAGGATGCTGGAAAGATGCACCACATTTCCATGTTTCTTATGGTTTCTCATTATACCGGAGCTGACATCAATATTTATTTATACACTAGGCCTCTTGGCCACAGGGGATGTGAAACTGTTGCCAAATGCGTTTTTGCACAACGGACAAAAGACGTTCATAAACAGCGCGTGGCATTCGAAAAACTCGAAACTCTTCGAAATGCAGACCTTCGGTGCTACACGGCTTCTCGAGAGAAAAGAGCTGATAATCCCTAGCTATTAGAGACAGAGAAAGAGTACACGCGAGTCATCATGTCGTCTTCTTTCCCACCACTTTTTCTTCCAGGAAATTAGAGGCTGCAGGGATTTCGGGACAGATTAGTAGTTAGTGCGGAGCAGCAATGTGTGCACAGGTGCCCCGTGGGCCTGCAATTACAGCAGAGGAGGGGGAATTAAGCTGGAGGAGATGAGTGACGGCCAACGGTGATAACCTACACCTTTAAGAGGTTAGAGCTAAGCTTGGATCTTTGGGGTCGCATAGTTCACCCCGCCCGATAAGATTCCCACTGAGTGTAGATGTAATCTGAGCAGCTTTTGTTCATTATTCGACTGCTGTTAAACTTTAGCATTCGGTGTAATGAATCTATTGTGGGGGCTACAGTTACTTACGACACGCACAGATGTTTTGTAGCACGGTTTATTCGAATGTGCTTTGACAAATTATAATTAATTAATTAATTTAAAAAAAAAAAACAGCTAGTGCTTTCTGTTATAGCTATAACCACTATAGCACAAAGCAGGGGACAGCCTGGACAGGGCGCTAGTCATATATCTATTCATCTTTGGACTAGGGAAGGAAACCAGAGTACCTGAAAGAAACTCTCAAAGCACTTCTCAAGGATAAGTAAGAGCTGAACCCCAACCTCGGGGTGTGAGCCGCATCCACTACGCAACAGATTCCTCCTCACCTGTCTGGATGAATCAGCAGTGCGTGTGTCCTCTTTGTAAGCAGCTACGTTTTCCCATGTGGCAATGACGGCATGAGTTGGTGTAAACTGACTTCCTGGGAACCCTTTCTGGACCTCAGCAGCTACTCGATTCAAGACAGCAGGAGATTCAGTTTGCCGGTAGTAAATGGCTCCTTTTCCGTTACTGGTGTCTATGTCAGCGAGGAAGGGAGCGATAACTGGGAATTCGGTGGGAAAGCCATCATCAACGTACTGCTTCTCCATAGGAAGGTCATGAGGTGAGATGATGCCATTGGTGGCGACCTGGAATGGCAAGACACGATTAGTGCACTCGTTTTAAGGAAAATCATTCATTACACTCATTCCAATAGATTTATTTCCTCTCATTCTTCAAGCATTTTTTTTTTCACTAAACAAGAGTGGCCACATTATTAAATGTAAAATTTACATCTGGAGATGCTTTTCCAGCATCTTTGGAAACTTTTTAAGCTCTGTAACAAATTCTCCAAAAGTAAATGTAGTCTATTCAAAGTTTCTGGTTTCCTTTCTGGATCCTTATACAAACAAATTGAGGGTGATGATTTACGGAAAAAATCTCCATGCTATTAATCTCCAAGCCCTTTTATTTTTAGCAAGTCTAAAAAAAAAAACGATCTGACCCAAAAACCAAGTGTCTAACCTCAATATACCGATCTTACTAAAGCGTGATTAAAAACTAAGTTTTCATGCACAGTCACGGT